>NC_134693.1:59320450-59620450 GCF_050947455.1 Rhinoderma darwinii
TTTTCTACAAGATTTTGGAATGTATCTGTGAGAATATTTGCTCATTCATCCAGAAGAGCATTTGTGAGGTCAGAAACTGATTTTGGACAAGAGGGCTTAGCTCGTAATCTCCATTCTAGTACATCCTAAAGGTTTTCGATGGACATGGAGTCAGGGGTCTGTGCGGTCCAGTCAAGTTATTCCACACCAAACCCAACCATGCCTTTATGGACATTCCCATGAGCACTGGGGCACAGCCATGCTGGAACAAAAAAGGGCCTTTCCCAAACCGTTCCCACAAAGTTGGAGGCATACAATTGTCCAAAATGTCTTGGTATGCTGAAGCATTAAGATTTCCCTTCACTGGAACTAAGGGGCCTAGGCCAACCCCTGAAAAACAAACCCATAGCACAGCTGCTCGGCCATGAAATTTCATGACATTAAGCTCCCGATGCAGTTTTTTTTGCGGATGTTGGCGACTTTTATGCACTACACCGCATTCCAAATTATTATGCAAATGTTATTTTTTGCTGATTTTCCTAAATAGTCGATGCAAATGACACTCAGTATAATCTTCAAGCAATCAACCGTTTGAGTATAATGGAAATTTTATTGAACAAATCTCCTAATGATAATGCACTGTTTCAAATTATTATGCACAACAGAGATCAAAACATTTTAAAGGTTGTAGAGAGAACTAAAATGGTAATTTGTTGAATTTGCAGCATCAGGAGGTCATATTTACAAAAATCAATAGCTCTTTCAATAAAAAAAAACTTAACAGACCAAGTTACATGTTAACATAGGACCCCTTCTTTGATATCACCTTCACAATTCTTGCATCCATTGAATTTGTGAGTATTTGGACAGTTTCTGCTTGAATATCTTTGCAGGATGTCAGAATAGCCTCCCAGAGCTTCTGTTTTGATGTGAACTGCCTCCCACCCTCATAGATATTTTGCTTGAGGATGCTCCAAAGGTTCTCAATAGGGTTGAGGTCAGGGGAACATGGGGGCCACACCATGAGTTTCCCTCCTTTTATGCCCATAGCAGCCAATGACACAGAGGTATTCTTTGCAGCATGACATGGTGCATTGTCATGCATGAAGATAATTTTGCTACAAAAGGCACGGTTCTTCTTTTTGTAACATGGAAGAAAGTCGTCAGTCATAAACTCTACGTACTTTGCAGAGGTCATTTTCACACCGTCAGGGACCCTAAAGGGGCCTACCAGCTCTCTCCGCATGATTCCAGCCCAAAACATGACTCTGCCACCTCCTTGCTGACATCGCAGCCTTGTTGGGACATGGCGGCCATTCACCAACCATCCACTAGTCCATCCATCTGGACCATCCAGGGTTGCACGGCACTCATCAGTAAACAACACGGTTTGAAAATTAGATTTCATGTATTGCTGAGCCCACTGCAGCCGTTTCTGCTTGTGAGCATTGTTTAGGGGTGGCCGAATAATAGCTTTATGCACACTTGCAAACCTTTGTAGGATCCTACACCTTGAGGTTCACGGGACTCCAGAGAAACCAGCGGCTTCAAATACCTGTTTGCTGCTTTGCAATGGCATTTTAGCAGCTGCTCTCCTAATCCTATTAATTTGTCTGGCAGAAACCTTCCTCATTATGCCTTTATCTGAACGAACCTGTCTGTGCTCTGAATCAGCCACAAATCTTTTCACAGTACGATGATCACGCTTAAGTTTTCTTGAAATATCCAATGTTTTCATACCTTGTCCAAGGTATTGCACTATTTCACGCTTTTCGGCAGCAGAGAGATCCTTTTTCTTTCCCATATTGCTTGAAACCTGTGGCCTGCTTAATAATGTGGAACGTCCTTCTTAAGTAGTTTTCCTTTGATTGGGCACACCTGGCAAACTAATTATCACAGGTGTCTGAGATTGATTACAATGATCCAAAGAGTCCTGTGACACAATACCATCAATGAGTTTAATTGAAAAACTAATAATTAAATGTTTATGTCACTTAAATCCAATGTGCATAATAATTTGGAACACGGTGTATATGTATTAAGAAAATGGAAACTCAAATGTAAAAAGTATGTTTCCCTTGTTGAAGAATGGAAGATCGGATTTTTTCGTTTTGAGATGTATCTTATATTTTGTATAAATAATTTGAAAAAAAATAAAATCACTAGACTTGGAGTCTTGGCAAAGGGGTACCTTCTTCTGGTTTAGCTGCATTAGCATTATTAAAATGAATATTCTCCCTAGACTGTTGCATCTTTTTCAAACCTTACCAATTACCATAACCTCCTCTTTTTGGTTGTCATTGCAACGACACCTGTGTGTTCTCAATTGTTCGCTGGGTCACCCACACATCCACTGGGACACTCTTATCAGACCAAATGACAAGGATTGAATGGACCTGCCAGATTGTAAAAAATGCTATTTAGCTAAAGCTCATGCTAGAGTAATAGACTTTTTTCATGGAGCCTCAGCGAATCTCTGGGTACAAATTGCGCAATCAATAATCCATAATACTTGCTCCATGGACCTGGAAACGGTCTCCTCTGGTTTTCTTTTAGCACTCATCACACTCTATTGACATTGAATTTATCTGATAAACTTGTCACTTTGATAGACCCTTTCAGGACTAAGCCATTTTTTGTTTTTTCATTTTAGTTTTTCACGTACCGCCTTCCAAGAGCCATAGTTTTTTTCATCAATAGATCGGTGTGAAGGCTTATTTTTTTGCGGGAAGAGTTGTAATTTCTATTGCCACTATTTAAAGTACCATATAACGTACTGGGAAACGTAAAATTAATTTTTAGTGGGGTGGAATTGAAAAAAACTGTGATTCCTCCATTGTTTTTTGGGTTTTGTTTTTACAGCTTTCATCGTGTCGTAAAAATGCCAACTTAACTTTATTCTGCGGCTCAATACAATTATGATGATGTCAAATTTATATAGTTTTTCTTATATTTTACTAGTTTTGACAAAAAAAAAACTATCTGTTAAAAAAAAATAGTTTTGTGTCACCACATTGTGAGAGCCATAACATTTTTATTTTTTTGTAGATTGAGCGGTATGACAGCTTATTTTATGCAGGATGTGCTGTAGTTTTTATTTAAGAGCTAAGGTGACCAAAAAACAGCGACTGGTGATTTCTTTTTTTTTTTTTACGCCGTTCATCGTGCTATTTAAATAATGTTATATTGTAATAGTTCATAATTTTACAGACGCAACAATACCAAATTTGTTTATTTATTTATTGTTTTTACTATAGAGAAAAAAGTGGAAAAAGTAAAGTTTTTTTGAACCTTTAATATATATATATTTTTTCTCTACTGAAAACTTTAATTAGCTTTTCTTTACACTTTCTTGTAGTCTACCCAGGGGATTTCAACCAGCGATTGCTAGATCGCTGGTACAATACACTGCAATACTAATGTAATTTTTACAGGCTCCTGTAAAGGAGTATATTACTTCTATACTTATTCCTAATAGTCCTGATGCCCTCCTCCATTTTATTATACCTACTGGTCTACCAAGACATAAGCTGCCTCTTGCGCGAAACCTGCTAAAGCAGCCAAAAATGTCCTCCCTCGACACTGGAAAAATCAAAACCTGCACAAACTGGAAGAGCGGTTTGCAGACATTTCTATCTTGCATAGAATGGAGGAATTAATATCTGATAACCCCGAAACCAATGCATGTTACACTTCCACCTGGTGTACCTGGATTAGATTCCAGAGCTCCAACTCCTATAGGACCTCACCGAACTAGTTAGCTGACTATACATTCCCATTCTATGGATAGGTGAAGATTAACGATTCTGGGAAAATCCACCTTAAAGGGGTTGTCCGAGATATATTTTTATTTAAAAGTTAAACACACAATACACACATTAAATATTCCCTAATATACTTACCTGTGCAATCTTGCTTCTGTTCTCCGTTCTGGCAGTTCTTTTCTTCCGATCACCTGTCTTCTGACGTCACGTTTTCTTCCTCCTCCACTGTCGTGTCGTGTCCCGATCACATGGTCTCGCCCCAGCGAGACCTCGGATGGGACACGACACGTCACTGGAGACGTGTCGTTTCTGCGGGTGCCCGCCCAGCCTATGCAGCTTTTTTTCACTGTGAGCGCGCCTATGCGTGTTCACAGTGAAAAAAGTGAAGAGGGACGGCACCTGCGGGAATGTCGGGTCTCCGGCTGTCAGTGACCCGGAGGAGAAGATAGAAGCAGCTTTCGCTGCTTCTGTCTTCTCCGATGTCTTTTTACTCAGCGTTCAATGAACGCTGTGTATAGGAATAGAGACAGCAGCAGCGGCGCTGTCTCTATTCCTCCCGGTGATCATGTGACTGGTCACATGATCGCCGGGTGCCGTTAGTGGCAGACTGCTGCTGGGTCTAATCAGACCCAGCACAGCCCTATTAGTGACAATCATCACTATGAGAGGGCTGATTTCCCCTGTAACTGGGGCTGCTGTGCAGCTCCAGTTACAGTGGAAAAGATGGTGTAAAAAAAAAGAAAAAAAATATATAAAGTTCCCCAAAGGTCTTTTTTGACCTTTGGGGGACAGACCATAGTAATAAAAAAATAGTAAAGTACAAAAAAAAATTAAATAATAAATACACATAAAATACCCACCCCAAAAAATACCGTTCCCCCTGTCAATCATTGTTGTAACGCTAGCGCTGACCCAATTACCCTAATATAGACATGTAATATATAGAAATTTACGGTAGACAATGACGATCACAAATAAAAGGTCTATTTTAGGGTAAAACTATGTTATTACCAAAAAAAAAGGCTTAAACGTAAAAAAGCTTATTTTTTTACTATTATTTTCAAACTTTATGAATGAAAATTCTAAAATGGCAAAAAAGGTGTGTATAAAAACGATAAAAAAATAAACCTGCATTGTCTACGGAAAAAACGTCGCAAAAATAACGTCGTTAGCTCAACAAATAAAAAAGTTATAGCCATTTAACTAACACGTGCTAAAAATGGCTAAACGGTGCCCCGTCCTGAACTGGATAAGATCTTCTGGGGTCCTGTATCTAAGCCTACATTGTTAGGCTTAGATACAGGGTCTAACAAACAGTGTCACACATGGAGCCTGTATCTAAGCCTAACACAATGTAGGCTTAGATACAGGACCCCAGATGACATTCTTTTTATTCCTGTATAAGGGTATGTTCACACGGCCTATTTACGGACGTAATTCGGGCGTATTAACCCCCGAATTACGTCCGAAATTACGGCTTGAAATCGTTGGCAAACATCTGCCCATTGAAAGCAATGGGCTGACGTTTGTCTGTTCACACGAGGAGTATATTTACGCGTCGCTGTCAAAAGACGGCGCGTAAATAGACGCCCGCGCCAAAGAAGTGTCATGTCACTTCTTCAGACGTAAATGGAGCCGTTTTCCATGGACTACATGGAAAACCAGCTACAGTTACGTCCGTAATGGACGCAGCGTTCAAGCGCCTGCACATGCCGTTACGGCTGAAACGACAGGGCTGTTTTCTCCTGAAAACAGCCTGTAATTTCGGCAGTTATGAACGCTGCCGTGTGAACATACCCTAAGATTAGTGTTTTGGGGCCCTGTATCCAGGGCCGCCATCAGGAATTTCAGGGCCCCCTACAGCTAATTTTTCTGGGCCCCCCTACCGTGGCACCGCTGTTAACGGTACTCCGTCCAGCACTATACCATGCTACCCAGGGCCGCCATCAGGGGGGGTATTAGGGGTACTGATGTGAGAGGCCCGGCCAAACCTAATTGAAAGGGGGGCCCGGCAAACTGCCGCGACTTGCCTTTGGTAGAAAAAAAACAGGCCCCTGCAATGGGGCCCGTTTTTTTCACCAAAAGAATGTCATGAGCTGCGGGCCCCCCTTTCAATTAGGTTTGGCCGGGCCTCTCACATCAGTACCCCTAATACACCCCCTGATAGCGGCCCTGGGTAGCATGGGGGTCGTCATGGTGGCCGTCAAACACCGCCGCCCGTGCGACCGATCGCGCGCACCCGCAAACTCCCGCGCATGCGCACCGGCGACCGCCTGGAACCGCGCACCGAATTTTGAGGCAGATTTTGACCTGCCCACACTATCTTGCCGCATTTTTTGCCCGCGGCGATTGAGGACAGCAGACAAAAAACGCAGCGAAAAATGCATTTTCTGCCTCCCATTGATTTCGATGGGAGGTCAAAGGCAGAACCGCGGCAAGAAAGGACGTGCTGCTTTTTCTTTTTTCCGCGACTGGCTCCCATTGATTTCAGATTAAATCAATGGGAGGCGGTTTTGGAAGTTGTTTGGTGCTGATTCTGACGCAGTGTCCGAGTCAATATCAAGGCCCAAAAACTCTGTGAACTGGGCCTTATTGTTAGGGCTTATTCAGACGAACGTGTAATACATCCGTGCAACGTGCGTGATTTTCACGCGCCTCGCACGGACCTATGTTACTCTATGGGGCCGTGCAGACTGTCAGTGATTTTCACGCAGCGTGTGTCCGCTGTGTAAAACTCACGACATGTCCGATATTTGTGCATTGTTCACGCACCACACACCCATTGAAGTCAATGGGTGCGTGAAAATCCCGCCCAGCACTTCCGCAGCAGTATAAACTGTGAATGAAAACAAAAGCACCACGCGCTACAAACAGAGTGTCATAATGATGGCGGCTGCGTGAAAATCACGCAGCCGCGCATCATACGCTGCTGACACACGGAGCTGTTATAAACCTTTTGCATGCGCAAAACGCCACGTTTTTGCGTGCGCAAAAAGCACACGCTTGTGTAAATCCGGCCTTAGGGTAGGAACACACTAGGCATGAACACTGCGGATTTTATGCAACACATTTTATTGTGGAAAATCCGCAGCGTATCACAGTCGCAGCCGAGTGGATGAGATTGAAACAAATCTCATCCACACGCTCCCAAAAAAATTGACCTGCAGTGTGGCTTTTTAAGCCGCAGCATGTCAATGTATTCTGTGGAATCGCTGCTCCTCTGTTGCGGAAATGCTGTGGTTCTGCCGCAAAAATCACAAATGAGAAAAAA
This sequence comes from Rhinoderma darwinii, assembly GCF_050947455.1. Classification (NCBI taxonomy): domain Eukaryota; kingdom Metazoa; phylum Chordata; class Amphibia; order Anura; family Rhinodermatidae; genus Rhinoderma; species Rhinoderma darwinii. The sequence continues at coordinate 59,327,465 of NC_134693.1, forward strand.
AAAAAAGGCACTTTTTTAAATTTAGAAAAAAGTTTAGACTTACCCCGGCCGTAGTCCTGGTGACGCTATCCTCTATTCTTAGCGCAGCTCGGCCTCCTGTCATGACGTTTCATCCCATGTGACCGCTGCAGCGGTCACATGATCTACAGCGTCATCCCAGGAGGCGGGGCTACGTTCAGAAGAGAGAGATGCGTCACCTAAACTACGGCCAGGGCAAGTCTAAACTTTTTTTTCCCTGCAGGATTCCAGCAGCGAAACCTGCGCCACTATTTGGTGCGGTTTTGCTGGCAGAATTCCCTGTGGCTACCGGGGCGGATAAGCTGTGGAGTTTTACTCAGCATATCCGCCTAGTGTGTTCCTTATGATGTCGCTCCTGGAGCTGCTGCCGCTCTCTAAAAAATAGGCAGTTGGTTCAGTAGAATTTGGAATTATTTTTTTTTGTGAACCAGCTTAAAAAAATACAAAACTTTTGTGTTAGGGCCTGTTCACATCACCGTTCGCTTCCGTTCCGGGCTTCCGTCTGAGGTTTCCGTCGGGTGAACTCCGCAACGGAAAGTGAAAGTGACAGCACAGCTTCCGTTTCCGTCACCATTAGCGCAGTCGACTGCGCTATTGATTCCGTCCGAAAACCGTCCGGAATGGTGACGAACGGAAACCATTAGCGATGTTTCGGTCACCATTGAGATCAATGGTGACTGAAACGGAAGCTGTGCTGTCATTTTCACTTTCCATTGCGGGGTTCACCCGACGGAAACCTCAGACGGAACCCCGGAACGGAAGCGAACGGTGATGTGAAGAGGCCCTAACACAAAAGTTTTGTATTTTTTTAAGCTGGTTCACAAAAAAAAATAATTCCAAATTCTACCGGACCAACTGCCTATTTAGAGACCGGCAGCAGCTCCAGGAGCGACATCATGAGGCTTTATTCAGACGAACGTAAAATACGCGCGTGCAACGCGCGTGATTTTCACGCGCGTTGCCCGGACCTATATTAGTCTATGGGGCCGTGCAGACATGTGCGTGCTTTTTGCGCAGCGTTGCTCCTTTGCCAAAAAGGCACGACATGTCCGTTGATTCAGCGTTTTCAACGCATCACGCACCCATTGAAGTCAATGGGTGCGTGAAAACAACGCAGGGCACACGGAAGCACCTCCGTACGCACAGCGTTTTTCACGCAACACTTGTTAAGTCTATGTAAATGAGTTGAGCAGACTAGACAAAACAACTACAAACCAGGAAGTGGCTTTTCACTTTCTGAGCACATGCGCACAGTTTAAACTGACATCTGCAGCAATAGTAGTTTTTTAACCTGTAAAACCACCCAAAAACAACAAACACGGGCCAAAGTGTGAGGTAAAGTGAAATCTTGATGCGAACATGTGCTCACAGCAAGCAGGTGTTGGAGAAGGTGTCTTTTTGTAGGCTGCCCTCTCCATTACTCCACCCTCCGTTGTTTTGACGCGCGTAAAAAACGAATGCCATACGCGCGTTAAATACGCTATCACGCTGCCCAAACGGATGCCACACGCAACTCCAACGCAACCGAAACGGCGCGCTTTTCACGCGCGCAAAAACGCAACGTTCGTGTGAATCCAGCCTAAGGAACACACTAGGCGGATATGCTGAGTAAAACTCCACAGCTTATCTGCCCCGGTAGCCGCAGGGAATTCCGACAGCAAAATCGCACCAAATAGTGGCGCAGGTTTGGTGAGGCATGTCCGCTGCGGGAATCCTGCAGGGAAAAAAAAAGTTTAGACTTGCCCTGGCCGTAGTCCTGGTGACACATCTCTCTCTTCTGAACGTAGCCCCGCCTCCTGGGATGACGCTGTAGACCATGTGACCGCTGCAGCAGTCACATGGGATGAAACGTCATGACAGGAGGCGGGGCTGCGCTAAGAATAGAGGATAGCGTCACCAGGACTACGGCCGGGGCAAGTCTAAACATTTTCAATTTAAAAAAGTACATTTTTTTTTCTCATGTGTGATTTTTGCGGCAGAACCGCAGAATTTCCGCAAGAGAGGAGCCGCGATTCCACAGAATACATTGACATGCTGCGGCTTAAAAAGCCACACTGCAGGTCCATTTTTTTTGCAGCGTGTGGATGAGATTTGTTCAAATCTCATCCACTCTGCTGCGACTGTAATACGCTGCGGACTGTCCACAATAAAATGTGTTCCATAAAATCCGCAGTGTTCATGCCTAGTGTGGCGTTTTGCGCATGAAAAAGGTCCATAACAGCTCCGTGTGGCAGCAGCGTATGATGCGCGGCTGTGTGATTTTCGCGCAGCCGCCATCATTATGACACTCTGTTTGTAGCTCGTGGTACTTTTCTGTTTTCATTCATAGTTTTTACTGCTGCGGCAGTGCTGGGCGTGATTTTCACGCACCCATTGACTTCAATGGGTGCGTGATGCGCGAACAATGCACAAATATTGGACATGTCGTGAGTTTTACGCAGCGGACACACGGACACACGCTGCGTGAAAATCACTGACAGTCCGCACGGCCCCATAGAGTAACATAGGTCCGTGCAAGGCGCGTGAAAATCACGCACGTTGCACAGACGTATTACACGTTCATCTGAATAAGCCCTAACAATAAGGCCCAGTTCACAGAGTTTTTGGGCCTTGATATTGACTCGGACACTGCGTCAGAATCAGCACCAAACAACTTCCAAAACCGCCTCCCATTGATTTAATCTGAAATCAATGGGAGTCAGTCGCGGAAAAAAGAAAAAGCAGCACGTCCTTTCTTTCCGCTGTTCCGCCTCTGACCTCCCATCGAAATCAATGGGAGGCAGAAAATGCATTTTTCGCTGCGTTTTTTTGTCTGCTGTCCTCAATCGCTGCGGGCAAAAAACGCAGCAAAAAAACGCGGCAAGATAGTGTGGGCAGGCCAAAATCTGCCTCAAAATTCTTTAAGGAATGTTGAGGCAGATTTTTTTTCTGCCTGCAAAATACTCTGTGTGAACAGGGCCATACTTAAACAGTACTTTGAGACATTTTACTCACTGTGTCTGAAGAGCTGCTGGCTCCCACTCCAGTCCTCTTCAGGCGATGTCTTCGGTCCCGACGTCCAGTCCTTCACCTCCAGCCAGGCTCCAGGTAAGTTCTGTCCATGTGTGTGTCCGCGGCTGCGGGTGCGCGCGCTGGCGATCGCGGGTGCGCGCGCGAGCGGTCTCGAGTGCGGGCTTTCGTGGGTGCGTGCTCGCGGACGCTCGCGAGTGCGCACGCGCGGGAGTTTCCTTGTGCGCGCGATCGGTTGCGAGCGCGCGCGGGCGGGTGGTTCGACGGCCCCCATGACGAGAGGGGGCCCGCAGCTCACGACATTCTGTGGTGAAAAAAACGGACCCCATTGCAGGGGCCCGTTTTTTTCTACCAATGGCAAGTCGCGGCAGTTGCCGGGCCCCCCTTTCAATTTGGTTTGGCCGGGCCCCTCACACCAGTACCCCTAATACCCCCCTGATGGCGGCCCTGCCTGTATCTAAGCCTAACATGTGGTATTCTTAGATACATGGCCCATGTGTGACACTGTCTGCTTGGGTAATGTATCTAAGGCTACCTTGCGGTAGGCTTTGTTACATGGTCTAACAGTATCACACATGAGCAGTGTATCTAAGCATCCCTCTTTTTTTTTTCTTAGTTATTAGGTGTTTTTTACAGGTTGGGTCCTTGGTACTACATCAAGTTCAAGGACTACTTCAATGACACCTTTTTTATTTTTAATAAAATTGTTAACCAGTGTTGTGTGTGTTATTTTATTACAATATTTTTTCTATGTCCTTCTCATTTATTTAAAAATTTATTATTAGTTCATTATTAATGGCCACTGTCTAACAGCGTCCATTAGTAAGGCTTCATGCACACTAGCGTGTGTATTTTCCGCGCGTGAAAAACTTGCGTCAATCCCATCCGTGTGTTTGCGTTAGGGCGGATTAACACGAACGTGCTATACGTCCGTGCAACCCACGTGGTATTCACGCGGGTCGCACAGACCTATGCAAGTCTATGGGGCAGTGCAGACAGTCCGTGAATTTTACGCAGCGTGAGTCCGCTGCGTAAACTCGCGACATGTTCTATATGTCTGCGTTTTTCGAGCATCACGCACCCATTGAAGTCAATAGGTGCGTGAAAATCAGGCGCATCCCATGGAAGCACTTCCGTGGGACGAGCGTGATTCACGCAACAGCAGTAAAATAATGAATGTAAACAGAAAAGCACCACGTGCTACAAACATCCAGAGTGTCATAATGATGGCGGCTGCGCGAAAACCGCAGCCGCGCATCCGTATGAACATGACACGGAGCTGTCAAGTGCATTTTGCGCACGCAAAACGCCACCGTATTTGTGTGCGCAAAACGCACACGCTCGTTTAAATCCGCCCTTATGCATCAGTGTGCTTTTCGATTGTCATGTGTTATTCACGCACTCACAAAGCCAGCCCATTTTTTTCTTCTTTTTTACAACAAATTGCTGTGTAAATCACGCACCAAACACGTGTGTGCTGTCTGTGGTTTTCACGCATGTATTGACTTCAATGTGAGTGTAGGTGCATGATAACGCACCAATAGAGGACATGCAGTATGTTTCACGCAGCGGACTCTCGCAATGAAAAACGCAGAAAAAAAAACGCAAAAAAAAGACGCGAAAAACGACGCAAAAAAGGCTACGATAAACGCAACGGAAAAAGCTGCGAAAAACATCGCGTAAAAAGACGCGAAAAACACCGCAAACAGAGGCAAAGAACGCAGCGAAAATCAACTGGGAAAACGCCACGAAAGACGCAACGAAAAACGCAGCAAAAATAGGCGCAAACAACGACGCAAAAAAAGAAATGATAAACGACGTGAAAAAGGCTACGATAAACGCAATGGAAAACACAGCAAAAAACATTGCAAAAAAAGACGCAAACAAACAAGCAAAAAACGCCAAGATAAACTAAGCGAAAAACGCCCCGAAGAAAGCGGCAAACAAATACGCAAACAGCGTGCACAAAAACTCCGGGAAAAACGACGCAAAAATCAATGTGCAGGGAGAGGTAAATCTGCCGCAAACTTCAAGACGGAATTTTGAGGCAGATATTCCTCTTGCAAAAAAACTCTGTGTGAACATGGCCTTAGTGGAGAGAGACATGAGATAGAGGAGGGCGGACGAGGGTGAGGGTAGACACGAAGAGGTTTATAGGCCTGAAAAGAGAAAGAAAACATAAATGTGAAAAACATAATGGGGGGGAGAACATTTGCTCATCATCCTTCAAGAATGTCAGCAAGGAGACAAGTCCAGTGAAGGATGTCAGCGGGAGGAGCAGGGACAGCTCACGTGAACTCTTGGAAGGTACGTGCACGCTCATTGCAGCCTGCAATGAGCGTGCACGGGAAAAACGTTTCATAACAAGGAAAGATCAACAAACCAGACCTGAACTGCATGTAAACAAACTGTGCTGAATTCAAAGCAGAAATGTGCTAAGTAGAATTTTAAAAAAAAATAATGCTTTATTTAGGTTGTCTGTATAAGGGGTAATGTATGACACAGTTTTTGAAAAAATGTTGGTATCTCGGACAACCCCTTTAAGTGGACAATGGTCATAAGCTCCTCAAAAAGCGTATTTACTACATTTTCAGGGTAAGGTATTGCTACATAAAGATTTAATTTTTTGTTATACTGGCTAATATTCCAAAAAACATTATTATTTGTGACCATAGACTGTACATACAAACATATATATATATATATATATATATATATATATATATATATATATATACTTTTTTATACCTTGCATTTGTAAGCATTGTGTTCTATTTCCTGTAATGTAGATGGGAAATAAAAATATTGTCCATAGACAAGTCCAAGTCCATCTTGAACTGCTAAACTCCTAAACAGTGTCAGTTTACATGACCAATGTAAATACTTAAAACCAGATCACAAAGTATATACTCTACTTGTATTTTCCTTATCACACACAGCATTGTCCCAAATAGATGTTATGTTGATCTCAAACACTTTAGCTGTCTAAATTTAACATGCAGTAGACCTCGAAAGATCTATATCAGATAATACGCCTGGGACTCTACAAAGTAATTGTGCCCATAGGCCGTGATCTAGTGGACAGCAGCTTAATACTTACTGGATAAACCTATTCCCGCAATGCCATGTTTTCACAATTTTAAGGACACTTAAACAGTTCACATGTCACTTATGTGTCTTCATACATTCCCATTATGAAAAGAGTTATTATATTAGAGACTTTCACATGCCAATCTGAATTTGCTGCTTATCTTTTATAGTGCTCAACAACGTTTTTGTTCAGTATGTGAAACAAAATAGCACAATGCAGTACTATGGAAAAGTCGGAGCCCAAACTTTCACAAATTTAATGTCCAGTCAAAACAGTAAGATGTTTTTTTGTTTTTTTCAGCGTCTGATAAAATCCATATTTTTCAAAAACGTACACAGCTGCTCACAAGTCACTTTCTCCCTTGTGGCTGAACAATCTCCAAGATCAATATAACCTGAAAGTTTTCAATTGTATGTACATCTTAGTGATGTCAGGAGATGCACCCCCCCCCCCCTTGCAAAGGAAAGCAGCTGTACCCTAGACAACTGCCTATCCTGCCTGCCCATTGTACTAGGACTGCCTGAACCTACATTATAACAAGAGCATTTTGTTTAATGTGATTTTGCTGAGTATTTTTTGCTAATTTTCTATACTACTGCAAACATTCTTATCTACTGTCATTGCCATAAAAGTATTAAGATTTCATTCTGTAAAAGAAAGAGAATAGGAAAATATAGTAAAATGGCCTTCTGTTTATTGTTTGTTTTCAACTCTTTTCAATGTTCTGAATGAGACATTCTGAGATATCAAACTTTGAAGCAATTATGTTTGTTTTGTTTTGTTCTTTTGTCTTCTGCCTTATTATTTTTTCCCAAGAAGTACATAATGGCAGGAAGTTAAGACTGAGAGATAGAAACAGATGGACATATCTGACAAAGCTAAGATAATTTCTAACTAATATACGGCAGGTGCTTGTTTATCATCACAGGAAATTAACAGACATAAAAAGATTGACTGAGGGATAACAGCTGTTACCAAATAATCATAGAAAAATATTTCACCAGAGAAGGATGTGTGAAATAAAATGTCTAATAAAAATGATACAACCTTGCTAAAAATAAGGTAATCATTATTGTTAAAGCTATTTTTTTTTAATCAACAACTTTTTATTGAACTTTTTTAAGGGGGCATACAATTATGTGAATTACTCAACCAGCTTCTCCGCATCCTTGTAAATTTCGGAAAGATATGATCCTTATTTGCCACCATTTTCTTGCGAGGGCACCATTTTCTCACCAGGGCATATACCATAGACATGTGCTATTATTTCCTGCAGTAAAGGTATAGGAGGCGAATAGGAGGTGTAGGAAGCAGCTGGTAGACTTACAGCTAGGTGAGCCCCTATAGCTTCTTTAATACTATTGTTGTTTACCCTGTTGCTTTGGCATCCTTCTTAGTTGTTACTACACGATGGTGTGCAAACGAAGGAGTCTTTTTGTTAGGATCCATGTATACATGAATCACATAGTATATCACATGCATTATAATTACTTGTATAGTATAGGGTGTTCATGCATTACATATTACTTAAGTTCTAGATACATTTATACATTCATATACAATTATTCTGGTTTGTATAACTCCGTTCAGGTCGATTTTGAATTTAGGGTATATATATATATATATATATATATATATATATATATATATATATATATATATATATATAAGAATGTAGAGCGTAGTAACGGCACCAGGACTTCAAGGTGGATGAAAGCAAAAGTGGATTTATTTCACCTCAACACAGCAACGTTTCGGTTCAACAGGAACCTTTCTCAAGCCATGATATATATATATATATATATGGAGTATTGAACTCATTTCAATTGTTGTTTTTTGGACCTTATATAAGAGTAAGGTATAGTTGGACTTTTCCAGTATCTGGTAATAGTTTATTGGCCAGAAATATATGAGATATCACTACTTTCCATTTTATTTTGGGGGAAGGTGCCACTAGTTGTGGGGTAAGGTGGAACGATGATTTCCATAATTCAGTTAACAAAGAGCAAGACCATATAATGTGGTGCAAAGAAACACTGCCCCCACAATTCCCTTGGAACATGTTTCAAAATCTATATGGTGTAAAGTGCCATCTAAGAATCGTTTTCCTAATAGACTCATAGTGAGATGTGCAGCGCAGGTTTTTAGTCATAAATTGCAAAGATGCTGGCCACTTTGGTGCAGGGTATATGTGTTCCAGCTCTTTCTCCCAGGCAAGGAATGGAGAGGTTTTCACAAATTTGTTGAGTGTGTGTAGACCAAAGGTTGTAGGGACATTGAGGAGAAAGTATTAATCCAATGCTTTCCTATGTTCCTCTCTATGTTTGGGGTTTGCCACTAAGTATTAGTTCACCAAAAGGAGATAGAGGATCTAGGCTATGACTCTTCCAAACTGCACTGAGATGGCAGCAGGGTCAGAAAATTTGATCAATTAAATAGTGAAGGATTTGGTATTTTGTAACATGAAACTATTGACAATGAAGAGGTCAAAACAAGAGTAGGAGAGTAGGAAAAATAGGAATAATCCTTCTCGGAATAATTCTGAATCCGCCAAATGTCATACAGGTCTTCTTGTGCAAGAAATGGTGCTAATGATCGGGAGTGTGGTTCAAGAGCGGCAGTAGAATCTAGGTGAACGTCATGAACCATGTTAAAGTGACCACATATGACTAAATGTCCCTGCTTAACCCTTTTAATCTTTCTGAAGAGTTTTTAGAAGAAAATAACCTGATGTTTAATAATTGGCATAAACCACAACTATAGTTTACATAACGTTATTAACTTCTTCCACTTGAAGGAGGTACCTCCCATTCTGATGTAATATTGTTGAGAAAGGAGTGAACACCACTGTATCTATATGAGCCAGCAGCACTCTCCTTTGTTTCTTTACATAACGAGATTGAAGCACATGAGGGACCTGTGCATGTTTAATTCTATGAGCGATTTTTTTTTGGCAATGTGAGTTTCCGAGCGCGAATACGTCACTCTGGAGTGAAAGTGCCTCTTTCCACATACATTACTTTTTATCTGGGCTATTCAGGCCATTTACATTCAAGGTTGTAAACTTAATTATCATAGTAGAAGGGGGAAATTTCCAGTGAGACTGTACCTTGATAAATGAGGGAGGGTAAGCCCGCCTACCCCTAGCGGGCTTCAGCCTTGTGAGTGTGTAGAACACATTATAAAGCTGTGGGTTAGACTCTTATCAGAATTTCAATTGTAAACCCTAGGAATATAGTGTATCATGTAGTGAACCAAAAACATTTCTAAAATGAGAATAGTATCAGTAACAATGAAAGAAAAAGAGACTAATAAGTGAGGGTTACACATTAGAAACAAGAACAAGAGCAGCTATTAAAGCTGTATGAATAGTAGAGATGAGCGAATCTCTTTCAAACTAATGAAATTTGGTCTGAATATCCCAAAAGTTCCAGATTCGGTGACCGCCAGCCGCCATTTTACAGATTAGAAAAAGGAAGAAGGGAGAAGAGATAAAAAAAATTACCATATTCACCTGGTCTCCCGTAGTTACGCATTCCTGCTGGCCTCCTGAGAGGATGTCACATCGGACAAAACAACGTCACCTGAGGAGGCCGCCAGGTACACACCGCAGCAGTAGTCACATGCGACAAAAAAAACCAGCGTGATCACATGAGGCCGGCAGGCAAGCGTCATTACGGGTGAGTATGATATTTTCTTATTTTAGGTCTGGAATTGCAAATGCCCGATTTGCCCTTTTTGACTCTGTTTGAAAATCAGACAGGGCAATCAGGGCACTAGCGATTCGCAGATTATTTTTTTTTACTGAATCAAACTGTAGATTTGATAGAATCGCACCCAAAATAAATTTTGGAAAATTGCCTCATTTATAGTGAACAGTGTGGGACAGTTACACAGGGTTTGTTACAGAGCCATGACCGAGCTTCATATGGCACATTACATTCTGAAATGTAGCTCTCTTGTTTCTGTGTCTTAAGCTCACCATCTGCCATTCCTGCTCAATGAGCTGTGGAGGGTTTTTCTGTTCTTCGAGGAATTATGGAAGCGGTAGGTTCCACATCTGTAGAAGTTTTCTTCCACCCTCAAGGGACGCAATAGATAGAATAACTTAATTGCGATTAATGAGAATCTTTACAGGGAATCCCCATCGATGAACTAAAAAAATATATATATATCATCTAGCTCAACATATAATCCTGCAATATTGCCCAGAGGAAGGTGAAATAATCTCTATGGGGCGGTTGCCATTTTTATTATAAAATAATTTCTTCCCCACTCCAGTACAGCAGTCAGAAAAAAATTCAATGATTTAAACAATATACACTACCGTTCAAAAGTTTAGGGTCACTTAGAAATGTCCTTATTTTTTAAAGAAAAGCACAGTTTTTTTCAATGAAGATAACATTAAATTAATCAGAAATACACTCTATACATTGTTAATGTGCTAAATGACTATTCTAGCTGCAAATGTCTGGTTTTTAATGCAATATCTACATAGGTGTATAGAGGCCCATTTCCAGCAACCATCACTCCAGTGTTCTAATGGTGCATTGTGTTTGCTAACTGTGTTAGAAGGCTAATGGATGATTAGAAAACACTTGAAAACCCTTGTGCAATTATGTTAGCACCGCTGTAAACAGTTTTTCTGTTTAGAGGAGCTATAAAACTGGCCTTCCTTTGAGCTAGTTGAGAATCTGGAGCATTACATTTGTGGGTTAGATTAAACTCGACAGTCTATTCTTGTTCTTAGAAATGAAGGCTATTCCATGCGAGAAATTGCCAAGAAACTGAAGATTTCCTACAACGGTGTGTACTACTCCCTTCAGAGGACAGCACACACAGGCTCTAACCAGAGCAGAAAGAGAAGTGGGAGGCCCCGCTGCACAACTGAGCAACAAGACAAGTACATTAGAGTCTCTAGTTTGAGAAATAGACGCCTCACAGGTCCTCAACTGGCAGCTTCATTAAATAGTACCCGCAAAACGCCAATGTCAACGTCTACAGTGAAGAGGCGACCCCGGGATGCTGGCCTTCAGGGCTGAGTGGCAAAGAAAAAGCCATATCTGAGGCTGGCTAATAAAAGGAAAAGATTAATATGGGCAAAAGCACACAGACATTGGACAGAGGAAGATTGGAAAAAATTGTTATGGACAGACAAATCGAAGTTTGAGGTGTTTGGATCACACAGAAGAACATTTGTGAGACGCAGAGCAACTGAAAAGATGCTGGAAGAGTGCCTGACGCCATCTGTCAAGCATGGTGGAGGTAATGTGATGGTCTGGGGTTGCTTTGGTGCTGGTAAAGTGGGAGATTTGTACAAGGTACAAGGTAAAACGGATTTTGAATAAGGAAGGCTATCACTCCATTTTGCAACGCCATGCCATACCCTGTGGACAGCGCTTGATTGGAGCCAATTTCATCCTACAACAGGACAATGACCCAAAGCACACCTCCAAATTATGCAAGAACTATTTAGGGAAGAAGCAGGCAGCTGGTATTCTATCTGTAATGGAGTGGCCAGCGCATTCACCAGATCTCAACCCCATAGAGCTGTTGTGGGAGCAGCTTGACCGTATGGTACGCAAGAAGTGCCCATCAAGCCAATCCAACTTGTGGGAGGGCCTTCTGGAAGCATGGGGTGAAATTTCTCCCGATTACCTCAGCAAATTAACAGCTAGAATGCCAAAAGTCTGCAATGCTGTAATTGCTGCAAATGGATCATTCTTTGACGAAAGCAAAGTTTGAAGGAGAAAATTATTATTTCAAATAAAAATCATTATTTCTAAGCTTGTCAATGTCTTGACTATATTTTCTAGTCATTTTGCAACTCATTTGATAAATATAAGTGTGAGTTTTCATGGAAAACACAAAATTGTCTGGGTGACCCCAAACTTTTGAACGGTAGTGTAACTTAATGCTAACTTATAACTTAAAGGTTAACTAAACTTTGAAAATACTTTTGACATGTCATAGTGACATGTCAGAAGTTTTGATCAGTGGGGGTCCGAGCACTGAAGCCCCCACTGATCGCTAAAATGAAGAGGCAGAAGAGCTCCGGTGAGCGCTGTGCTGCTTAGTTTCTGATCGGCTTTTCTCGGGAAGCCGATTGATTGGTGTACGGGCTCATAGACTTTCTATTGAGCACGTACACTGCTCCGAGGAAAGCCGTCATTATGGAATTTCAAAAGTTTTTAAAAGTTTAGTTACACTTTAACCACTCTCTGTTTTCTATCCTAATTATAAACCCAATTACACATATTTTCCCCCAGTCCTAGAGTTCTCATTTTATATACCAACCTTTTATGTGGAACTGTATTAAATGTGTTTGAAAACTCCATGTATAAAATGAAGACAACCGTACCAAGATATACTATAGTAACTGATCAAATTAGTTTGACATAAACCCTTGACTATAATCTGTTTTAATTTTTTTCATTGCGGTACAGTGCTCCAAGAAAACATTGCATAACCTGCTGGCGTACCATTACATACATGTACCTACAGTATTAGCAGGAAGTATTTCCCCTAGACATACTAGTACATGTACCTACTTATGACTATGTGGTTGTATCTACACAATTCCCTGTGGATAGCTGTGATTAAATGGCCTTTACACCGTTTGTGGTAAATGCAGGCATGTAACTGTATGAAGTAGCCTTAGGAAAAGCAGCCATATTGGTTGTCTCATTTAAATTGCCTTCTCAGCAATTGGTACCAAATCGTATTTATTAAAATCTGTTAAATGTTATTTTTTGTAATTATTTTTTTCTTTTGCATTTAATAATAGAATTTCAGCATCCGTTATACAACATATTATATACTCCAAAGCCCAACACAAAACACAACACATTTTTTTCCCATCCATTAGCAATTGTTACCCCCTTTTTCTAAATGTTTTCCCTTACACCCCTGTTGATATCCGAATTTTGACTATTTATAATTTCAGAAAATTGTATCTAACTGATAAATTTCAACCAAGCATACTAATCTAGACTTTACTCCAAGTAGGGAAGAAAACTTCACGTAGTTGAGATCGACATTTACTCTCACCTCTTGTGTATTTCTTCAAACACTGCTCTCCAAATTAGTGTAATTTTAATACAATCCCGTAGAATGTTAGGCTGGGTTCACACAACCAATTTTCAGGCGTAAACGAGGCGTATTATGCCTCGATTTACGCCTGAAAATAGGGCTATAATACGTCGGCAAACATCTGCCCATTCATTTGAATGGGTTTGCCGACGTACTGTGCAGACGACCTGTAATTTACGCGTCGTAGTTTGACAGCTGTCAAACGACGACTCGTAAATTTACTGCCTCGGCAAAGAAGTGCAGGGCACTTCTTTGCTACGTAATTTGAGCCGTACTTCATTGAACTCAATGAAGCACAGCTCAAAATTTACGGCTGTCAGAGAAGCCTCGCAAAATGCGAGGAGGAGCATTTACGTCTGTCTTTTCAGACGTAAATGCCTGCTATCGTGTGCACATACCCTTATAATCCTATCTCCTGCTCTTGACATCTGGGACATTGAGAAGTGCTCCTACTGTAGCTTTCATTTTTGCAAGGAAGATTGAGAAATAATATAATTTATATCATATATATATTATATAATTTATATGAATTATTATTAGTCGGTAATTATTTTTCATTGAGACTGTTTTTACATTCTGATACACTATTTCCCAGTTGATAGAAGGAAACTCCCTTAGTTCTTGATCCCATATGACTTCACTTTTAAAATGGTGAGCCAAGTCCTATTTCTTCCTGTAACTGTTTGTAATAATATGAAAAACATTTTTTTGTTTATTTTCAATCATATCTTTCATGATTTATGAAGTAGTTTAAAGTTTCATGAAGTCTTTATTAACTGAATTTTGCAAGGCATGTTTGGGTATTTAGTTGAGGAAATTAGAGAACTCAGATCCTGACAAGCACGTTGCAAGTATTGTATTTTCAGCAACTCCCACAATTTTATCTTGTCCGTCCCCTCTCCCTCCACAACTTCTGTAACTTCTGTAAGTCTAATTTCGGAATCATTATCGTATTCCTGTATTTTCGGCACATAGTGTATTGTATTTTCTGTTACTTACATACATCAAAATATGGTTTGTGTATAACAATATTTTGTGTCCCTCCCCCCACGCTAAATCCCATTACAAGAGGATACTTCCTTATCAATATTCCCAACAGCTCTATAGTTAGATTGTAGAGGGGGAAAGATGACAAACCTGTCAGATACCTCTTGTCAAAAATAAGTCTCTTTATTGACATTTATTTGTGATCTTTTTAATGAAGCAACTTGACCCAACTTCAAAAAATGACATTCCACCCTGTCGAATTCTTTAGCAGCCATGGGTGGAGCGGGATTCCTCCCCTGGAACCAATTTTATATTCCCAAATAGACTACATATATTATATGCAGTTGATTTATCCGGTACAAATGAAACCTATTACTCTGAGTAGATATTAACCATAGTAATATCTAGCCAATTTGAAATTTGGAAATGAGAAATTTTGAGAGGAAATCCCCTCAAAGGGGTTTTCCCATCTTGAACATTTATGACATATCCACAGAATATGTCATAAATGTTCCATATATGTGAATCCCACCTCTGGGACCCGCACCTATCTTTAGAACTGGACCCCGCGACCCTCAATCTACCTCGCTAGGCTCCAACCACTGAATCTGGGATTTCTGGAAACAGATGAGCACGTTTTGCTGAGCAATTTCCAGAACTTCCATAGAAGTTAATGGAAGTTAACGAGTTTACGTTTTGCTGTTTCTGGAACTCTCATTTACTTCTATGGGAGTTCCAGAAGACAGAGTCGGAAAACACTCGACTGTTTCCCGAAAACCCACAAACCTCATAACTCAGTGGCTGGAGCCCAGCGACAGTGAAAGAAGGTAGGATGGGGATCAGGGAACTCCTGTTCTAGAAATAGGTGCAGGTCCCAGAGGTCCCATTTATGGTATATCCTGTGGATATGCCCTAAATAACCAAGATTAGAACACCCCTTTAAACATTTGCCATACCAATACTTATGCTATTACTACTCAACTTAGAATTTCTGAGTTTGCTAAGGTAAAGAGTCTTTTCTTTATGAACATGTTTCTTCTGACATGAGCAGTATAATATTTATGTATGATGAAACTAAGATACTGTATGTGGGCAAGCACATAGGATACTCATCTGATCAAGGAAAAATAATGTTTTATCTCAGGTACTAAGAATGTATTTCATTTCTCAGAGATCGTAAATATTAACTAAAAGTGTTCCATTAAAGCAGAGAACTATTTGACAGAAAGGGAATAGATTATATTTCTTCATTCAGCTCTTGACTTTAATAGGGCATATTTGCCACTTTATACATTTTGCATCTCTTGTGACTTGTTCTCATTAACTAGATGCATCAAAAGCAAGTTGAGAAGCTTGCAAATGGTCTCTCCTGAAGGATACTATCTACACAAAAGCTTTGAAGTGTGTCTACAGAAAAAATCTCTTTCAGCCATGCTCACCTTTTAAGTAGCTCATAAACTAGTGACAAAATAAGAATAATAGACAAAACATAGAGAAGTAGCAAACCTAAATCCTTTATTTTTTTCATCTTTATAAACAATATATAAAAAATTAAATGGTATAATCACAGACAATTCTGTGTAATATGCCAGTAAAAAAGGTATATGACTTTTAAAGGCTATGTAAACCTTTGAACACTTATTTTTTTAATAAAACAATGTATCATGGGGTTTTAAGCAACTTTTTAATTGTTTTTTATTAAAGATATTTTTTTTACTTTTTGAGATACAGAGGAATACATAGAAGCTGAATCTTGCGCTCAAACCTGAATCCGTCAGGTCAGCAGGACGGATGGCTTTGGTGACAGCAGGTCCTTCGTGTCTCTGGCCTGTTCATGAACTTAGATGTGATTGATAGCAGGTGCATCCTTCATGTAAAACAATTAAAAAAAAAAAAGTGTTCAATGATATACATAACCTTTGATGCATTTTTTTAGATGAAAATACTAATAATTGATATTAACACGTATGGGGGTTTGTGTATTGCAGCAGTAATCCAGACCCTAAAATGAAGCCCTATTATGGTCGTGTGAAACTGGAGGCTTACTCACACTCATGGGGTTCAAAGCACAGAAGAGGTGAAAATGCTTCCAGTATACTTTTTCTGCGTAAAGGTTCATAGTTTGGGCTTATGAATACTGATCTAAATACGCAAGTGTGAATAAAGCCTTAGAATGTGTCATTCTAAAAGGGGAAATTTTGCTTTGATCATGAACCTTTTACTAAATAATACTGAATAATACTGTTGAGGCTAAAATCACACAACATCTGTTTTACACAGCTAAAGATATGCCAAAATGGTGTCCTTCATCTATACTGCTTTATTTTGTACAAAATATAAGAGGAAAATATTTAACTGTCATTTTTGCAAAAGAATGCTGAAAAACGTGGCAGAAATGCTGCAAGGATTGTACAGCATATCCTCAAATCTTTGCAGAATTTTTCCACCTCATGTGAATGTGCTTTTTAAAACCTCTATTTATATAATAGCAACGAAGAGAAAGGATCCAGCGATGTATAATGTAGATAAGGGAAAACTGGGTTCCCACTTTATTGGAAAATAATCCACGAACAATGACACAAAGTAACGGAAACACCAGGAGGGTAACAAGGTGGTGGAATGGCAAAAAAAGAAGAGAAGCCTACGCGTTTCAAGCACTGACTGTGCTCTTAGTCATGGCTCAGACGAATGAGCTGCTGCAAGGCGTCAAGGTAAATATATCCTGGAAAGGTGGAAGGAAGTACCTGGAACGTAACAACGCCCTCTAATATGGTAATTTAGGATCCAGGAAACTAGATCAATAAATAGGTATGAATAAAATATAACCTGAATATAGCTAATGTACACGGAGGAAAACTAAAATAGAATATAAACGTGAGTTGTATACTGTTAGTAGAAAAAATAAAAAATGAATGTATAGCTGGAATGTCCATATATTTAGCACTTGCAGAGCGTCATAAGTCGAAATTATATATATCAGAACAGAGGAATAGAAAAATTTATATACAATGTACATAACATAAACCAATAAATATGCACAGTGAAGAAAATAATACATAACATAATAAGAAAAAGAGGAATATATAAACATATAATTTACTGACCGGAACAGTAAAGTCGGCAAATGAGAGCCATAATTGATAACAAATTTATACATTTACATAAGGATTTAAATATATTGTTTGTAATGGTATATATTACCACAGTTACTAATGACATAAATAATATTGTAACTCACATCGGCCAAAATATATAGAAATACATATAAATTGAATGAATGACATATTAATAGAAACAAAATCCATAAGGGAGATATTTATAAAGATAAAATGTAAGACATAAAAACGGAATATCTTGAGACCAAAATATTAACCACAATTGTAAAATTGTGATGAAATGGATAAACACAGACACGAAGATATCAAAAAGATGGAAATTACAAAATTCACATAAATAAATGAGTATAATCTCATAATTGGACTTTGTTTGCTAATATTAATAGAATATGGAATAAGATAATGATTTAAAGAAATGCACATAAATGCAGCAGCAGTAATGTACAGATCATAATCATAAGAAGCTAAATAATGTGAAAATATCAATAATGGAACATCAATTCTTTACGGAGGTTAAGACCATATGGAAATCTAGTATTTAAATGATAAATCCAAAATGCCTCCCGAGTTTGTAACCTGTGTTTAAGATCGCCTCCTCTATGAGTTTTAATCATTTTTTCTATAGCATATATCCGAAAATAATTGATGTTTCGATCATGACAGGAAATAAAATGCCTACTTGCATTGGAAATATTGACTATGGCCGGATTCCTGATATAGCTAAGATGTTCTAGTATCCTCACCTTTAGTCTCCTTGTGGTACAACCCACATATTTTAGGTTACAGTGTGAACATTCCACTATGTAGACAACATGGTCACTATTACAATTGATGTGGGTTTTAATAGGAAAACTAGTTGTATTATCACAATTTGAAAAAGTTTTGGTATTTTTGCTGAAGGTGCAAACTTTACACGGGTGAGACCCACATTTGTAGTACCCTGTGTATTGTAACCAAGTTGGAGGTTTAGTATTAGATGGCAATTGTGATGGAGACAGAATATTACCCAATGTTGGAGCTCGACGAGAGACTATATGGTACCCGTTTTTCAAAATTGATTCCAATTTGGGATCATCAAACAAAATTGGAATATATCGGTGTATCATATTACGTATTTCTTGAAATTGATTATTATATTGTAATATAAGCGTCGGTTTGGACAAATTGTTAGTTTTTGATAGATCCCTGTTTGGGTGATGGATGGAAAGTAGATCTTTCCTGTCTTTAAGATTAACAATGGCCTGAGCCCTGTCTAGAGTCCATCTTTTATAACCTCTTTTTGTTAATTTATTAAAGATATTTGCTTGTTCTTTCAAGAAACCTTTGTTGGTAGTACAGTTTCTTTTCGCCCTGGTTAATTCACCTACAGGTATAGATGAAATAGTGTGACTAGGATGATTACTAGCGGCATGTAGGATTGTGTTACCCGAAATGGGTTTATGGAAAATCTCTGTTTGAATACTTTTACCTGCCAATCCTGTTAGTGTCAAATCCAAAAAATTTATACTGGCCGGATGATGAATATGTGTAAATGCCAAATTAAAAAGATTGGAGTTGATATATTCAAGAAATTTAGGTATGGCAGATACATCATCCTCCCAAATAATCAGGAGGTCGTCGATGTACCTGCCATACCAATGGATGTGTTGAAGAAACGGATTGTGGGCAGAAAAAAGGGTGGTTTCCTCCCACCACGCCATAACTAAATTGGCAATGGAGGGGGAAAACTTAGCACCCATGGAGACTCCTCTATTTTGAAGAAAGTAATGTCCCTCATAATTGAAGAAATTATGAGTCATAAGGAATGACAATACCTCAAGCATGAACGCTTGCAACTTGATATCATATGAACTATATTTTCCTATATGATGTTTTAGAGCTTGAATAGCTATGTGATGGGGTATAGAGGTGTATAACGCTACTACATCACAGCTTAACCAGGTATAGTTAGAATTCCATATCTTATTATCAAATATGTATAGTACATCCTTAGTGTCTCTGAGATGTCCAGGGGTGCGCTGTACCAAAGGCTGTAACAAGAAATCGAGCCACTCAGAGAGCTTCTCTGTGAGTGACCCGATACCTGAGACAATAGGACGCATGGGTGGGGGGATGATACCCTTATGAGTCTTGGGTAGTGCATATAAAATAGGAGTGACAGGATTCTTGACCGACAAATAGTTAAGTTGTTTTTGTGTTATAATTCCATCATCCAAACCCCTATTGAGTAACACAATAAGAGACTCTTGAAATTTAGAGGTAGGGTTACAATCCAATTTAATGTATGTTTCAGTGTCGCCCAATAATTCTGTTATTTGATGAACGTACACACTGCGATCCATTACAGTAACACTTCCCCCTTTATCCGACTTGCGAATAACAATCTCTCTATTGTCTTTGAGAGATTTAATCGCATTTTTTTGACTAATAGTGAGATTGTATTGTGATTTCGTTTTTCGACTATGACTGGCAATATTGTGCAATTCCCTTTCAATGATGGACTGAAATTTGTCCATCGAATCAGTTCTGGACTGAGTGGGATAATAAGTTGAATTGGATATGGGGAATTTAGTCGCCAGTGAGTCTAAAGGCAATATATTTTGTTCAGCCAGATCTACTAGATGAAGTAAGGTGACTTGCTCATCAAACATGAGTGAACGATATATGTTGTTATCTAATGGAACTATATCAGAAGAAATCGAATTATTTGTTAAAGATACATCTGTGTCTAACAAAAAATGCCTTTTGATAGTCAAATTGCGGATAAACTTATTGATATCTAATAATGTTTGAAAAATATCAAAATCTTTATTGGGGGCAAAATTAAGACCAAGAGCAAGAACTTCTATTTGGATAGGAGAAAGAGGTGTCTGGGACAAATTGATGACATCTATAGTGTCCGTCAGAGTCTCTGATTGCGTAATCGTCGTGGTAATATGGTGTCCACGATTCCTGTGCTTCCTGCCCCCCCTCCGCCCCCGTTTTTTGGGGGGCCACGTTTGGCAGGGAAAGAATGTCTATAGGATCCGGATTCTCTTGGTAGATCCGTGTCTGATGTTCCTTCGCCTCCATCTGTTGTTTCCAACTCGGTGGAGCTGAAACTCACTCTACGTTGACTATTGTGACGTTGCCTTGGTCTCCTGCGATCTTTTAGAATGGATTTGGATCTGTTGTGGAAATTATCCCTTTTGGTCCAATTATAGACTTCTCCTTTAGCGTAATCCTCTGTATCTCTGAGGAACTTGCTTTTTTTGGTATCCATAATAGTTTGTTCTAAATGGTCTAGATGTTTTTGTGTTCTGGATTCCAGAATAGAAAAATCAGGTGAGCTGGATGATTTGTTTGTTTCCTCCTTTAGCTTATCAATCTCCAAATTCAATTCAGCCAATTTGATTACTTCTTGTTGAACAATAAGATTCATGAGTTTCAGGGAGCAGTCTGATAGAATGATGTTCCATTCCTCTGAAAATTCAATGGAATAGTTGAAAGTGGGGATTTTTCGTAAACGTAATCCTCGTGGAATCATATTTTTGGAGATATAATTCTTTAATGTAGTCAGATCCCACCAAACTCGTGCTTCATGAGCTAGTAATTTTTCCAATTCTCTGAAGTGGCTGTGCAGAGTTGTATTAGGATTCTGTGTATAATCGTCATTTCCAAAAACCGCTGCTGCCCTCTCAGCTCTGGATCTGTTGAAATCCTGTGTCATATTGATATTATCAAGTGTATAACAAGATATCCGTGAATAAAAAAATCAGTAAGTTTCTGATTCCTGTTGCTGATAGCAATGTTCTTAATGGGAGTCACTCATTTGTTATCTCCCATGTTGCCAAAATAGATTTAATATCTTATATATTTTTGTGTATATATATAAGAAAAACCACCTTGTAGCCAAACTTCAATAAAAACAACAGGATATACCTGCAATGATTTGGAATAGTGGCTAAAACAGATGCTAGTGTGCACGGAGGATGAAACCGTGAACATACAATAGTAATAGCAGGGAAAAAGGAAAAGGGAGGAAACCTCCAGCTCACCAGCTTCACACTCCTGTGTTAGATATCGCCCGGATCAGCCGCCACGGCTCGCGGCAAGAAACAATAGCAACGAAGAGAAAGGATCCAGCGATGTATAATGTAGATAAGGGAAAACTGGGTTCCCACTTTATTGGAAAATAATCCACGAACAATGACACAAAGTAACGGAAACACCAGGAGGGTAACAAGGTGGTGGAATGGCAAAAAAAGAAGAGAAGCCTACGCGTTTCAAGCACTGACTGTGCTCTTAGTCATGGCTCAGACGAATGAGCTGCTGCAAGGCGTCAAGGTAAATATATCCTGGAAAGGTGGAAGGAAGTACCTGGAACGTAACAACGCCCTCTAATATGGTAATTTAGGATCCAGGAAACTAGATCAATAAATAGGTATGAATAAAATATAACCTGAATATAGCTAATGTACACGGAGGAAAACTAAAATAGAATATAAACGTGAGTTGTATACTGTTAGTAGAAAAAATAAAAAATGAATGTATAGCTGGAATGTCCATATATTTAGCACTTGCAGAGCGTCATAAGTCGAAATTATATATATCAGAACAGAGGAATAGAAAAATTTATATACAATGTACATAACATAAACCAATAAATATGCACAGTGAAGAAAATAATACATAACATAATAAGAAAAAGAGGAATATATAAACATATAATTTACTGACCGGAACAGTAAAGTCGGCAAATGAGAGCCATAATTGATAACAAATTTATACATTTACATAAGGATTTAAATATATTGTTTGTAATGGTATATATTACCACAGTTACTAATGACATAAATAATATTGTAACTCACATCGGCCAAAATATATAGAAATACATATAAATTGAATGAATGACATATTAATAGAAACAAAATCCATAAGGGAGATATTTATAAAGATAAAATGTAAGACATAAAAACGGAATATCTTGAGACCAAAATATTAACCACAATTGTAAAATTGTGATGAAATGGATAAACACAGACACGAAGATATCAAAAAGATGGAAATTACAAAATTCACATAAATAAATGAGTATAATCTCATAATTGGACTTTGTTTGCTAATATTAATAGAATATGGAATAAGATAATGATTTAAAGAAATGCACATAAATGCAGCAGCAGTAATGTACAGATCATAATCATAAGAAGCTAAATAATGTGAAAATATCAATAATGGAACATCAATTCTTTACGGAGGTTAAGACCATATGGAAATCTAGTATTTAAATGATAAATCCAAAATGCCTCCCGAGTTTGTAACCTGTGTTTAAGATCGCCTCCTCTATGAGTTTTAATCATTTTTTCTATAGCATATATCCGAAAATAATTGATGTTTCGATCATGACAGGAAATAAAATGCCTACTTGCATTGGAAATATTGACTATGGCCGGATTCCTGATATAGCTAAGATGTTCTAGTATCCTCACCTTTAGTCTCCTTGTGGTACAACCCACATATTTTAGGTTACAGTGTGAACATTCCACTATGTAGACAACATGGTCACTATTACAATTGATGTGGGTTTTAATAGGAAAACTAGTTGTATTATCACAATTTGAAAAAGTTTTGGTATTTTTGCTGAAGGTGCAAACTTTACACGGGTGAGACCCACATTTGTAGTACCCTGTGTATTGTAACCAAGTTGGAGGTTTAGTATTAGATGGCAATTGTGATGGAGACAGAATATTACCCAATGTTGGAGCTCGACGAGAGACTATATGGTACCCGTTTTTCAAAATTGATTCCAATTTGGGATCATCAAACAAAATTGGAATATATCGGTGTATCATATTACGTATTTCTTGAAATTGATTATTATATTGTAATATAAGCGTCGGTTTGGACAAATTGTTAGTTTTTGATAGATCCCTGTTTGGGTGATGGATGGAAAGTAGATCTTTCCTGTCTTTAAGATTAACAATGGCCTGAGCCCTGTCTAGAGTCCATCTTTTATAACCTCTTTTTGTTAATTTATTAAAGATATTTGCTTGTTCTTTCAAGAAACCTTTGTTGGTAGTACAGTTTCTTTTCGCCCTGGTTAATTCACCTACAGGTATAGATGAAATAGTGTGACTAGGATGATTACTAGCGGCATGTAGGATTGTGTTACCCGAAATGGGTTTATGGAAAATCTCTGTTTGAATACTTTTACCTGCCAATCCTGTTAGTGTCAAATCCAAAAAATTTATACTGGCCGGATGATGAATATGTGTAAATGCCAAATTAAAAAGATTGGAGTTGATATATTCAAGAAATTTAGGTATGGCAGATACATCATCCTCCCAAATAATCAGGAGGTCGTCGATGTACCTGCCATACCAATGGATGTGTTGAAGAAACGGATTGTGGGCAGAAAAAAGGGTGGTTTCCTCCCACCACGCCATAACTAAATTGGCAATGGAGGGGGAAAACTTAGCACCCATGGAGACTCCTCTATTTTGAAGAAAGTAATGTCCCTCATAATTGAAGAAATTATGAGTCATAAGGAATGACAATACCTCAAGCATGAACGCTTGCAACTTGATATCATATGAACTATATTTTCCTATATGATGTTTTAGAGCTTGAATAGCTATGTGATGGGGTATAGAGGTGTATAACGCTACTACATCACAGCTTAACCAGGTATAGTTAGAATTCCATATCTTATTATCAAATATGTATAGTACATCCTTAGTGTCTCTGAGATGTCCAGGGGTGCGCTGTACCAAAGGCTGTAACAAGAAATCGAGCCACTCAGAGAGCTTCTCTGTGAGTGACCCGATACCTGAGACAATAGGACGCATGGGTGGGGGGATGATACCCTTATGAGTCTTGGGTAGTGCATATAAAATAGGAGTGACAGGATTCTTGACCGACAAATAGTTAAGTTGTTTTTGTGTTATAATTCCATCATCCAAACCCCTATTGAGTAACACAATAAGAGACTCTTGAAATTTAGAGGTAGGGTTACAATCCAATTTAATGTATGTTTCAGTGTCGCCCAATAATTCTGTTATTTGATGAACGTACACACTGCGATCCATTACAGTAACACTTCCCCCTTTATCCGACTTGCGAATAACAATCTCTCTATTGTCTTTGAGAGATTTAATCGCATTTTTTTGACTAATAGTGAGATTGTATTGTGATTTCGTTTTTCGACTATGACTGGCAATATTGTGCAATTCCCTTTCAATGATGGACTGAAATTTGTCCATCGAATCAGTTCTGGACTGAGTGGGATAATAAGTTGAATTGGATATGGGGAATTTAGTCGCCAGTGAGTCTAAAGGCAATATATTTTGTTCAGCCAGATCTACTAGATGAAGTAAGGTGACTTGCTCATCAAACATGAGTGAACGATATATGTTGTTATCTAATGGAACTATATCAGAAGAAATCGAATTATTTGTTAAAGATACATCTGTGTCTAACAAAAAATGCCTTTTGATAGTCAAATTGCGGATAAACTTATTGATATCTAATAATGTTTGAAAAATATCAAAATCTTTATTGGGGGCAAAATTAAGACCAAGAGCAAGAACTTCTATTTGGATAGGAGAAAGAGGTGTCTGGGACAAATTGATGACATCTATAGTGTCCGTCAGAGTCTCTGATTGCGTAATCGTCGTGGTAATATGGTGTCCACGATTCCTGTGCTTCCTGCCCCCCCTCCGCCCCCGTTTTTTGGGGGGCCACGTTTGGCAGGGAAAGAATGTCTATAGGATCCGGATTCTCTTGGTAGATCCGTGTCTGATGTTCCTTCGCCTCCATCTGTTGTTTCCAACTCGGTGGAGCTGAAACTCACTCTACGTTGACTATTGTGACGTTGCCTTGGTCTCCTGCGATCTTTTAGAATGGATTTGGATCTGTTGTGGAAATTATCCCTTTTGGTCCAATTATAGACTTCTCCTTTAGCGTAATCCTCTGTATCTCTGAGGAACTTGCTTTTTTTGGTATCCATAATAGTTTGTTCTAAATGGTCTAGATGTTTTTGTGTTCTGGATTCCAGAATAGAAAAATCAGGTGAGCTGGATGATTTGTTTGTTTCCTCCTTTAGCTTATCAATCTCCAAATTCAATTCAGCCAATTTGATTACTTCTTGTTGAACAATAAGATTCATGAGTTTCAGGGAGCAGTCTGATAGAATGATGTTCCATTCCTCTGAAAATTCAATGGAATAGTTGAAAGTGGGGATTTTTCGTAAACGTAATCCTCGTGGAATCATATTTTTGGAGATATAATTCTTTAATGTAGTCAGATCCCACCAAACTCGTGCTTCATGAGCTAGTAATTTTTCCAATTCTCTGAAGTGGCTGTGCAGAGTTGTATTAGGATTCTGTGTATAATCGTCATTTCCAAAAACCGCTGCTGCCCTCTCAGCTCTGGATCTGTTGAAATCCTGTGTCATATTGATATTATCAAGTGTATAACAAGATATCCGTGAATAAAAAAATCAGTAAGTTTCTGATTCCTGTTGCTGATAGCAATGTTCTTAATGGGAGTCACTCATTTGTTATCTCCCATGTTGCCAAAATAGATTTAATATCTTATATATTTTTGTGTATATATATAAGAAAAACCACCTTGTAGCCAAACTTCAATAAAAACAACAGGATATACCTGCAATGATTTGGAATAGTGGCTAAAACAGATGCTAGTGTGCACGGAGGATGAAACCGTGAACATACAATAGTAATAGCAGGGAAAAAGGAAAAGGGAGGAAACCTCCAGCTCACCAGCTTCACACTCCTGTGTTAGATATCGCCCGGATCAGCCGCCACGGCTCGCGGCAAGAAACAATAGCAACGAAGAGAAAGGATCCAGCGATGTATAATGTAGATAAGGGAAAACTGGGTTCCCACTTTATTGGAAAATAATCCACGAACAATGACACAAAGTAACGGAAACACCAGGAGGGTAACAAGGTGGTGGAATGGCAAAAAAAGAAGAGAAGCCTACGCGTTTCAAGCACTGACTGTGCTCTTAGTCATGGCTCAGACGAATGAGCTGCTGCAAGGCGTCAAGGTAAATATATCCTGGAAAGGTGGAAGGAAGTACCTGGAACGTAACAACGCCCTCTAATATGGTAATTTAGGATCCAGGAAACTAGATCAATAAATAGGTATGAATAAAATATAACCTGAATATAGCTAATGTACACGGAGGAAAACTAAAATAGAATATAAACGTGAGTTGTATACTGTTAGTAGAAAAAATAAAAAATGAATGTATAGCTGGAATGTCCATATATTTAGCACTTGCAGAGCGTCATAAGTCGAAATTATATATATCAGAACAGAGGAATAGAAAAAGTTATATACAATGTACATAACATAAACCAATAAATATGCACAGTGAAGAAAATAATACATAACATAATAAGAAAAAGAGGAATATATAAACATATAATTTACTGACCGGAACAGTAAAGTCGGCAAATGAGAGCCATAATTGATAACAAATTTATACATTTACATAAGGATTTAAATATATTGTTTGTAATGGTATATATTACCACAGTTACTAATGACATAAATAATATTGTAACTCACATCGGCCAAAATATATAGAAATACATATAAATTGAATGAATGACATATTAATAGAAACAAAATCCATAAGGGAGATATTTATAAAGATAAAATGTAAGACATAAAAACGGAATATCTTGAGACTAAAATATTAACCACAATTGTAAAATTGTGATGAAATGGATAAACACAGACACGAAGATATCAAAAAGATGGAAATTACAAAATTCACATAAATAAATGAGTATAATCTCATAATTGGACTTTGTTTGCTAATATTAATAGAATATGGAATAAGATAATGATTTAAAGAAATGCACATAAATGCAGCAGCAGTAATGTACAGATCATAATCATAAGAAGCTAAATAATGTGAAAATATCAATAATGGAACATCAATTCTTTACGGAGGTTAAGACCATATGGAAATCTAGTATTTAAATGATAAATCCAAAATGCCTCCCGAGTTTGTAACCTGTGTTTAAGATCGCCTCCTCTATGAGTTTTAATCATTTTTTCTATAGCATATATCCGAAAATAATTGATGTTTCGATCATGACAGGAAATAAAATGCCTACTTGCATTGGAAATATTGACTATGGCCGGATTCCTGATATAGCTAAGATGTTCTAATATCCTCACCTTTAGTCTCCTTGTGGTACAACCCACATATTTTAGGTTACAGTGTGAACATTCCACTATGTAGACAACATGGTCACTATTACAATTGATGTGGGTTTTAATAGGAAAACTAGTTGTATTATCACAATTTGAAAAAGTTTTGGTATTTTTGCTGAAGGTGCAAACTTTACACGGGTGAGACCCACATTTGTAGTACCCTGTGTATTGTAACCAAGTTGGAGGTTTAGTATTAGATGGCAATTGTGATGGAGACAGAATATTACCCAATGTTGGAGCTCGACGAGAGACTATATGGTACCCGTTTTTCAAAATTGATTCCAATTTGGGATCATCAAACAAAATTGGAATATATCGGTGTATCATATTACGTATTTCTTGAAATTGATTATTATATTGTAATATAAGCGTCGGTTTGGACAAATTGTTAGTTTTTGATAGATCCCTGTTTGGGTGATGGATGGAAAGTAGATCTTTCCTGTCTTTAAGATTAACAATGGCCTGAGCCCTGTCTAGAGTCCATCTTTTATAACCTCTTTTTGTTAATTTATTAAAGATATTTGCTTGTTCTTTCAAGAAACCTTTGTTGGTAGTACAGTTTCTTTTCGCCCTGGTTAATTCACCTACAGGTATAGATGAAATAGTGTGACTAGGATGATTACTAGCGGCATGTAGGATTGTGTTACCCGAAATGGGTTTATGGAAAATCTCTGTTTGAATACTTTTACCTGCCAATCCTGTTAGTGTCAAATCCAAAAAATTTATACTGGCCGGATGATGAATATGTGTAAATGCCAAATTAAAAAGATTGGAGTTGATATATTCAAGAAATTTAGGTATGGCAGATACATCATCCTCCCAAATAATCAGGAGGTCGTCGATGTACCTGCCATACCAATGGATGTGTTGAAGAAACGGATTGTGGGCAGAAAAAAGGGTGGTTTCCTCCCACCACGCCATAACTAAATTGGCAATGGAGGGGGAAAACTTAGCACCCATGGAGACTCCTCTATTTTGAAGAAAGTAATGTCCCTCATAATTGAAGAAATTATGAGTCATAAGGAATGACAATACCTCAAGCATGAACGCTTGCAACTTGATATCATATGAACTATATTTTCCTATATGATGTTTTAGAGCTTGAATAGCTATGTGATGGGGTATAGAGGTGTATAACGCTACTACATCACAGCTTAACCAGGTATAGTTAGAATTCCATATCTTATTATCAAATATGTATAGTACATCCTTAGTGTCTCTGAGATGTCCAGGGGTGCGCTGTACCAAAGGCTGTAACAAGAAATCGAGCCACTCAGAGAGCTTCTCTGTGAGTGACCCGATACCTGAGACAATAGGACGCATGGGTGGGGGGATGATACCCTTATGAGTCTTGGGTAGTGCATATAAAATAGGAGTGACAGGATTCTTGACCGACAAATAGTTAAGTTGTTTTTGTGTTATAATTCCATCATCCAAACCCCTATTGAGTAACACAATAAGAGACTCTTGAAATTTAGAGGTAGGGTTACAATCCAATTTAATGTATGTTTCAGTGTCGCCCAATAATTCTGTTATTTGATGAACGTACACACTGCGATCCATTACAGTAACACTTCCCCCTTTATCCGACTTGCGAATAACAATCTCTCTATTGTCTTTGAGAGATTTAATCGCATTTTTTTGACTAATAGTGAGATTGTATTGTGATTTCGTTTTTCGACTATGACTGGCAATATTGTGCAATTCCCTTTCAATGATGGACTGAAATTTGTCCATCGAATCAGTTCTGGACTGAGTGGGATAATAAGTTGAATTGGATATGGGGAATTTAGTCGCCAGTGAGTCTAAAGGCAATATATTTTGTTCAGCCAGATCTACTAGATGAAGTAAGGTGACTTGCTCATCAAACATGAGTGAACGATATATGTTGTTATCTAATGGAACTATATCAGAAGAAATCGAATTATTTGTTAAAGATACATCTGTGTCTAACAAAAAATGCCTTTTGATAGTCAAATTGCGGATAAACTTATTGATATCTAATAATGTTTGAAAAATATCAAAATCTTTATTGGGGGCAAAATTAAGACCAAGAGCAAGAACTTCTATTTGGATAGGAGAATATACTTATATACTTTGTTATGTACTCTATGTACTCTGGTGTGGTGGTCCCACCAAATCTCAAAGCGACCACAGAGGCATTTTTATGTTCCATCTGCTAATTTTTATTTAAAGGCTATGTACACCTTGGAAATTGTGTTTTTTGTTTTGTTTTTTAAATAAAAATGTCTATCAGTGTGTTTGGTGCAACTTTCTAAATACTTTTTATTAAAAATTATTTTTAATTTTTGAGATACAGCTGCTTTGTATCCTGTATACAGAGCATACAGGATACAGAGCTGTATACAGAGCAGCTGTATCTAGAGCTGAATCCTGTATCTGTCAGGTCAGCGGCATTGACAGGCATTGACACGCAGGATCAAGTTGTTACCGAACACATCTTAGTTCATAACACTCCAAAGAAGGAAAAAAATATATTCTAAACGTATTCAAATAACAATATGTGACCAGAGCCTTGTCTATCATTTAGGCCTCTTTCGAATGAGTGTCATTTACATCCATATTCCATCCATTTGTTTCTGTCCGTAATACAGAGATAATGATCATTATGTGCATATAAAATAGGCACGTATTTTAAAAGCACAGCATGCGCTACTTTTACCCGTATTGCAGATGGAAATGCTCATTGAAGTCTATGGAGAGTGATTAAAACATGTATGCATCCATATTAGATCCATATCCGATCCGTATTGCATCTGTTTTTCAAAGGGACTGTGTTATGTTATTCAATTATCAGTATTTGAAAACCAAAACCAGGAGTGGAACCTACACATAGAAACAGTATAACGGAAAGATTTACACCTCTTCTGTGCTTTGTAACCACTACTGGTTTTGGCTCACAAATACTGATGCAAAATACTGACCTAAATATTGCTGTGTGAAGGGGACCTAAAAGACAACCCATCAGTATTACAGATCTGTAATACTGATGCAGTACTGATGAAATACTAATGATATATTGATGCAAAATCATATGGATCCGTATTATAGACCTTTACAAATACGCTCGTGTGAAAGAGGCCTTACTTTTATCAATTTATAGCAGTACTGTATTATTAGCTGGCCGTAACTGAATAATATTCATTTCACACAGGTATAGGACTTCTGGGATTTATAAATGTCTGCCGCAATAGACCTCATTCAATCCTGCAGCAAAATAAAGTCTCATCCCCTACATGGTCAATTCCCAACATGAACAGAAAAAGTTTATTTTTGATATTGTAAAAGGCAATTTAGGAAAAATAAATTTTGCAATTTCAGTTTTCCATATTCTAATTAGTGTGCAAATATCTCATTGAAGCATATTTTTGCTTTTATGGATGTAGAGGTGGTTTTTCTTTAGACATTTTCTACTTTTGGTTTGATTTTAGACATACGGATTTTTTTGCAAATGTCTATTGTAACTCATCATGTTTCTCGGAACTCCCATGTGTGGACTCAAAGCGTCTTTTTTCACAAAAAAAAACAAATTTGTGTTACAAGAAGCTTACAAGTTCCCATTTATCTTTTTTTACATCTAGTGGTTCAACTACACTACACGTAACCGTGTGACTGCCTCCTTTATAGAAATCATATCTGTGTGCAATGATAATACTAAGAAGTCACCCCCCCCACCATGAATAGTAGGCGTGGGAGTGGATGTTCATCAGTATTTTGCACCTGAGCAATCTCCCTCTATGTAGTATTGTGGCTTGTCTTGTAAGTATGACCTTTGTCATTGATTTGACATTAGTTGTTGCCTTAAAATACACACAAGTGAAAAATAAATAAGTAAATGCATTGTACATGTGTGAGAAACATCGACAAAAGAAAAAAAAAAC
This sequence comes from Rhinoderma darwinii, assembly GCF_050947455.1. Taxonomy (NCBI): domain Eukaryota; kingdom Metazoa; phylum Chordata; class Amphibia; order Anura; family Rhinodermatidae; genus Rhinoderma; species Rhinoderma darwinii. The sequence goes on from NC_134693.1 coordinate 59,358,921, forward strand.
ATTGGGGGCGGTATGATATATTGTGGGCTTGAACTTGTTTTACGAGTCTGCATAGAATGGTTGTTATTATAATAGTTATTCCCAGACATCTAGATTCCAAACCAAACCAAGAAAGTAGCCAAATAACATGTGGCGTGCACCTAACTAGCATTAAAAAAAATGTATACCACATGGTATAAATTTTTTTGTGTGAAATCAATTTGTATTGAAGAATGTAGTCAATTATACTAGTCTGTACCAGCTGAACATGTGCCAAAAGTAAACCATTCTGGAATGCGCCTGAATAAGGGCGGGTTCACACATGGCGGAATTCCACTTAAATTCCGCTGCGGACACTCCGCAGCGTTAATCCGCAGCGGAGCCGTTTCTCCATTGACTTTCACTTTAAATTAGCAGTGTTCGTTTACACGATGCGTACAATTCCGCTGCGGAGCATAGGCTGCGGAGCGGAATTTGGTGTCCGCAGCATGCTCTGTCTGTTGCGGAGCAGTGGCGGACTCATGGCGGAATTTCTCCATTGACTTCAATGGAGATTCAAAGTTCCGCAATGAAGTCCGCAGCTGTCATGCACATGTCATGTGTGCTGCGGATACGTCTTGCTTTTTTAACTTGACATTTCTTCATTCTGGCTGGACCTATGTATTTCTAGGTCTACAGCCAGACTGAGGAAGTCAATGGGGCTCCCGTAATGACGGGAGCGTTGCTAGGAGACGTCTGTAAATAGTCACTGTCCAGGGTGCTGAAAGAGTTAAGCGATCGGCAGTAACTGTTTCTGCACCCGGGACAGTGACTACCGATCCCAATATACATGTATCTGTAAAAAAACATATAAGTTCATACTTACCGAGAACTCCCTTCGTCTGTCTCCAGTCCGGCCTCCCAGGATGACGTTTCAGTGTAAGTGACGGCTGCAGCCAATCACAGGCAAAGCACAGGCTGCAGCGGTCACATGGACTGGCGCGTCATCCAGGGAGGTCGGGCTGGATGCCGAAAGAGGGACGCGTCACCAAGACAACGGCCGGTAAGTATGAAAATCGTTTCCTTTCACTAGGGAAAGTGCTGTCCCTTCTCTCTATCCTGCACTGATAGGGAGAAGGGAAGCACTTTTCCCGCAGTCTGCAGCAGCTAGTCCGCATCAATGTACTGCACATTTTGTGCAGATCCGCTGCAGAATCTGCAACGCAGATTCTGTGCGGCATCGATGCGGACAGTTGCGGAGGAATTCCGCCATGTGTGGTCATGCCCTAATAGTAGTTTATGAGCTTGTTAGATGTATACACCAAAAGCCAGAATGTGATGTTAACAAAGCCTTAAATGCTGCATGAGACAGTGGCGTCGCTAGCCCGGACATCCAATTTTTGGATTGGTTTACTTTGAATTGTATCTTTCATGTAGGCTACAGGTGACATTAGGACTGCAGCGTATGAAACTACCGTTGAATTTGCGCAGGCATACTCAATTAAGTTACTACATTGCGCAGGCCTGTCTTGGCGTCTCATAGTTTGACTTTTCAGGTGACTTTTCAGAATAAGCTGTCATATCTGTGTACATGAGGAATACTATTTGTAGCCATTATATGACTTATATTTTGTATTTGTTTTAGCAGTTTTCGCCTAGCGGGCTCTAGCTCTAATTTTCAGTTGATATCTAACTACCTTTATGTCTTATTTACAATGTAAACAGAGAGAAGAGAACATCATGATCTTCTTTTTTCTATCTTTCACATATATGCAAACAGCAGCAACATGGAGGACATGATTCAGTAGAAATGAGCAGTGTAGCTGTGAATCCAGCGCTGGGGTGAGATATCTATCTATATAGCTATATATCCCAAAAGTAAATCCAGCAGCACTCCGATGTTCAAAAGTGAAAAAGTGGTTTATTATGCCAGCATGGCAGGTACAATGCAACGTTTCCGTCCCACCTTGGGACCTTTTTCAAGCTTGAAAAAGGTCCCAAGGTGGGACGGAAACGTTGCATTGTACCTGCCATCCTGGCATAATAAACCACTTTTTTCACTTTTGAACATCGGAGTGCTGCTGGATTTACTTTTGGGATATCTATATGGTCTTTTGATCAGGACTATCAGCTGGCACCCGTCTATTACTGGATAACTTCTGTTTGGAACCAGAGTGCTGCTGCTTCTCTTTGCTGGTGTATATAGCTATATATATATATATACATACATATATATATAACACAAAAAAGGGAAGCTGGAGCAGTATCTCTGTGTGTGTTTCTGTCTCTCTCTCTTGCTTTGCTCCTTCTCCCTCCCTTCCCTCTCCAAAGACTTATATGGGCAGGAAAGAGGGTATGATCGAGTGTAGTTAGTAGATAAAAGGGAATCAATGTTCCCACTTTTATTGACGTAGAAAAACAAATCGTAAAAAAAAAGGAGAACGCAGTAACAAGGTGGTCTAATAATGGCATAAGTCGAAAGCCTACGCGTTTCGAACACGGTCTGTGTTCTTATTCATCGCAGATATATGGGCAGTTATAAGTTATATCCTGATCCTTCAGTGAGCCAATATTCCTTCTCATTTTGAGGAGACAGATTTAGAAGTAAATTAAGGGTAAATTAACTGTTAGGAGGGAGGGGGGGGGGAAGGAGCATAAGTGAAGAAAAAGGGATTTTTTTATTAGTAAGATATCTTACAAAATCTCAAATATTCGCTTCTACTATTGATTTATGCAAAGTTTATTGAGAAAGTTTGAGACTGGGCAGCTCTGTTCGACCGTGAGAACAGGACTAGATGAGTATTAATTTTTTTATTTGTTGGGGGTACTATTACTGAGTGGGGGCCACTAAGTGGGCATCATTACTGAGTAGGGGGCACTTTCACTGAGTAGGGGGCACTAAGGGGTGCTATTACTGAATAGGGGCAACTGATCTTTCTATACTTAGGCCTGTAACCATGACAAGGGAACAACTACCCCATCTAGAGCAGGGGTCTCAATCTCAGCCGGGTAAATGGGCCGCACATAGAAACAATTTGCATTTGACGGGCAGCATTACTTTGATACAATACAAAATTATTGTTAATCAATTAGTTATTTGAACTACTATAATAATATTACATTACTATAATAATACTACATTACTATAATAATACTACACTACTATAACAATACTACATTACTATAATACTACATTACTATAACAATACTACATTACTATAATAACACTACATTACTATAACTATACTAGAGTACATTACTATAATAATACTACATTACTATAATAATACTACATTACTATAATAATAATAATAATAATACTACTGTAACATCTATGGCCGCGGACTGTCATTCTGATTTACCCTCTGACAGCCGCGGCCATGGACGTGTGAGTTCTTGGCGGCATCTCGCTCCTGAGAGACACCGGCACTCACTTCCTGGTTCAGTGACTGTCTCCCGCAGGGCGCGCGCGCCTGCGCATGCATGGCCTTAAAGGGCCAGTACGCGTCCAGTTTGCAGTGAATCTGCAATCAGCCCAGAATGCTGCTGGACTATAAAAAGGGCTCTGCCCTCTTGATCATTGCCTGAGCATTGTTGTGTTACCTTAGTTTATCTTGAAAATGGTCTCCTGGTGTTTTCCAGTTCCAAGTGTTACCCGTTCCTGCTGCCTGTACCCTGTATCATGTGCTACCGTGCCTCTGTGCCGTCTAGAGTTGAAGTTGAGTTGTGTCTTCCGCTGTATCTAATGTGTTACACCCACCAGGTGTCTGCCTGCTGCCAGAGCCTCATCTTAAGCCTGAATCACCGCTACTATCTACATTGCCACAGGTACCCTTTCTGGACTGTAAACATTGTATTGTACCTGGTTGGCCAGCTGCCTTTCCGCTACACGGTAGGGCCCAGTAACTACATTACTATAACAATACTACATTACTATGACAATACTACATTAATATAATAATACTACATTACTATAACAATACTATATAACTATAACAATACTACATTACTATAATAACACTACATTACTATAATACTACATTACTATAATAATACTACATTACTATAACAATACTACATTAATATAATACTACTACATTACTATAACAATACTATATAACTATAACAATACTACATTACTATAATATGTAGCGCCCGACGCTCGCAGCCATGGATCTGTGAGCGCTGGCCTCCGTCTCCCTCCTAGGAGATGCCAGCGCTTACTTCCGCTCCGTTCGGCTGGGTCCCGTAGGGTGCGCGCGCACGCTCGCGCCCGGTCTTAAAGGGCCAGCGCGCGCAATTAGGAAATCGTCATCACTATCAACTGCCACGATTTCCTGGTCTATAAGAAGGCCCCTGGCCTTCTAATCCTTGCCTGAGCGTTGTTAGTCTTTCCCAGTCTGTCTCGCAAATGGTCCCTTAGTGTCTCCCGTTCCAGTTGTTACCCGTGCCCTATTACCGTTCCTGTATTCCGTATTGTTCCTGTGCCTACCAGCGTTCAAGTGTCTTCCGCCACGACAAGTGTCATCTGCCACGTCAAGTGCCATCTGCCACGCCAAGTGCCATCTGCCACATCAAGTGTCTTCTGCCACGCCAAGTGCCATCTGCCACATCAAGTGTCATCTGCCACGTCAAGTGCCATCTGCCACGTCAAGTGTCCTCTGCCACATCTAGTGTCATCTGCCACGTCTAGTGTCATCTGCCACGTCAAGTGTCTTCTGCCACGCCAAGTGTCATCTGACACGTTCTGTGTCTACCGCTTCATCGGATACTGCCCGCCACGTCTGGCGCCACTTGCAACACCTGCCTCCATCCGTGCTGAAGCCACAGCCACCGCCCGGACTATTTCAGGTAACCAAGCATTACTGTCTGCCATTTACTTCCGCATAGACTGTGACCTGGTCAGCTGCCTCCCCGCTACGGCGGAGCGGCCTAGTGGGTCCACATACCCTGTGCCCGTGACAGTACGCTCAGGCCATGGAACCCGCTGGCCAGCCCAAGACCCCAGTACAGAAGATTCAGACAGAGATGCATGACCTACGCACACATCAGGATCAACTCCTTGAGGCGGTGAATTCTATCCTGGTCCGCCTGGATCTACTCGCTGTTCCACCCCCGGTTCTTCCTCCTGAAGTGGTTGCCATGCCACTGCCTGTTGCTCCCCCTGTTTGTTCCGGATCCTCAGTTCCTCTGCCTCTTCCTCCTCGCTACGACGGTGATCCCAGAGCATGTAGAGGATTTCTCAATCAATGCACGGTGCATTTTAGGCTACGGCCTCATCTATTCCCCTCCGAGGAGGCCAAAGTGGCATTTATTATCTCCCTCCTCGCTGGCAAGGCCCTCGCATGGGCGAACACAATCTTGGAGCAACAAGGACCTGTATCCTCTGACCTAGCCTTGTTCCTGCAGTCCTTTCGTGCCATGTTCGAGGAGCCGGGTCGAACATCCTCTGCCGCAGCCACTCTGTTGACCCTCAAGCAAGAAGGCTCCACAGTAGGGGAGTATGCGATCTCCTTCCGTACCCTAGCAGCCAAGCTGGCATGGAACAATGAGGCACTGGTGGCGACCTTCTGGCAGGGACTGTCCTCTCACATCAAGGGCGAACTGGCGGCCCGCGACCTTCCTTCTACCTTGGATGCCCTCATCCTGTTAGCCACCCGGGTTGATATGAGAATCCGGGAGCGCTCTCAAGAGGTTCGTCAGGAGAGCCGGGCCCACAGACCAGCACCCTCTGTCCAGAGACCACTATTGTTCACTCCTAGTGCGCTACCTGAGGAACCCATGCAGCTAGACAGAGTCCGGTTATCTGAACAGGAGAAGCAGGGCAGACGCTCCTCTGGACTTTGTATGTATTGTGGCCTCAAGGGTCATTTTGTGCACCAATGCCCACAGAAACCGGGAAACTCCAGTACCAAGGGTTGGTCGGAGAGGCAACTCTAGGTGGAACGTCTCCAAACGTTAAAACCTCTTCCAAATTATCGATACCTGTGGCCATCGTCACCGGACAGACATCACATCCTTCCTCCGCCTATCTTGACTGTGGAGCAGCTGCTAATTTTATCCACAATGATCTAGTGGATCGGTTTCAACTACCAACAGTACGTCTGGAGAGACCCCTGGCAGTTGCCTCTGTGAATGGTCTACCGTTGCCTGACCCGATCATGCTCATCACAGAGCCGTTGACACTACGGGTCGGAGCTCTTCACTCAGAACAGATCACCTTCCTGGTACTACCCAAGGCTATCAATCCTATCCTGCTGGGTCTGCCATGGCTCCGTCTACACGCCCCGACACTCAACTGGAGTTCTGGAGAAGTTCTTCAATGGCGTTCCAGATGCCATAGCCATTGCCTGTCACAAGTCCGTCCTGTTGTGCCCCCTCTGCCTCAGTCACTCTCCGATCTACCTTCTCAGTATGCCAGTTTTGCGGATGTCTTTTGCAAACGAGAGGCTGAGACGTTGCCTCCACATCGGAATTATGACTGTCCCATTGAACTGGTTCCCAATGCTTCTCTTCCTCGTGGACGAGTATATCCTCTCTCCTTGCCAGAGACTTTATCAATGTCAGCCTATATCAAGGAGAACTTGAAGAGGGGTTTTATTCGAAAATCTTCCACCCCGGCCGGGGCAGGCTTCTTCTTCGTTAAAAAGAGAGATGATCTCTCCGACCCTGATTTGACTACCGTGGTATCAATCAGATCACGGTCAAGAACAAATACCCGTTGCCACTCATTTCCGAGCTGTTTGATCGCATACGAGGAGCCAAAAAATTTTCCAAGCTAGATCTGCGGGGGGCCTATAATCTAATCTGGATTCACCGGGGTGACGAATGGAAGACGGCATTTAACACCCGCGATGGGCACTACGAATACCTAGTGATGCCCTTCGGGCTGTGTAACGCTCCCGCAGTATTTCAGGAGTTCATTAATGATATCTTCTGAGATCTCCTCTATATGTGTGTTGTAGTTTATCTCGATGATATTCTAATATTCTCCCCAGATCTGATGACCCATCGGAGGCATGTTCGTCAAGTTCTTCTGCGACTAAGAGAGAATCGCTTGTATGCCAAGTTAGAGAAATGCACCTTTGAAAAGAGGTCTTTGCCCTTCCTGGGCTATGTCACCTCGGATCAAGGCCTTAAGATGGACCCTGAGAAGTTAAAGTCTGTCCTGGAATGGCCACGTCCTCAAGGCCTAAGGGCCATACAGCGGTTCCTGGGTTTCGCCAATTTCTACCGGCAGTTTATTCCGAACTTTTCTTCTCTGACGGCCCCCATCTCTACCCTTACCAAGAAGGGTGTGAACGCCAAGGTATGGACTCCAGAGGCAGAGTCCGCATTCATTAGGCTCAAGAAAGCCTTCACTCCAGCTTCGATCCTCCATCACCCTGACGTATCTCGGCAGTTCTCACTGGAAGTGGACGCTTCCTCTGTTGGTGCAGGCGCACTTCTGTTCCAGAGGAGCTCCAAAGGAAAGGCAGTTGTATGTGGCTACTACTCAAGACTGTTTTCCTCTGCTGAGCGCAATTACTCCATTGGAGATCGGGAGCTACTGGCTATCAAATTGGCCCTGGAGGAGTGGAGACATCTTCTGGAGGGCGCTGCTCACCCCATCCTGATCTTCACCGACCACAAGAATCTTACTTTCCTTCAGTCCGCTCAAAGACTGAATCCTCGTCAAGCCAGGTGGTCACTGTTCTTCACCCGTTTCCAATTTCTGCTCCACTACCGTCCCGCTGACAAGAATGTGATGGCCTATGCCCTGTCCAGATCATTTGAAACGGAAGACACGGTGGAGTCCCTTCAGACGATCATAGACCCATCCTGCGTTGTCACCGCCAATCCTCTGCAGCTTAGAAATATCCCTCCAGGGAGAACTTTTGTTCGGTTGGCAGACAGAAAAAGAATTCTCGGCTGGGGACACAGTTCTAAACTAGCTGGGCACACCGGTGTCCGTAAAACCCAAGACCTGATCGCTCGTCACTTCTTGTGGCCCACGCTACCTAAGGATGTCCTGGACTTTGTCTCTGCTTGCACGGTCTGTGCCTCTAATAAAGTGACTCACTCCAAGCCTGCCGGCCTGCTTCAACCCCTGCCTGTACCCAGTGCCCCCTGGCAGCACATCGCCATGGACTTCGTCACAGACCTTCCTCTCTCAGCAGGATGCAACACCATCTGGGTGGTAGTGGACCGGTTCTCTAAGATGGCACATTTTATCCCGCTGACCAGCCTACCCTCTGCTCCTCGACTGGCGAGTCTCTTCATTCAGCACATCTTTCGCTTGCATGGCTTGCCTGTTCACATTGTGTCCGACCGGGGGGTTCAGTTTACCTCTAAGTTCTGGAGAGCCCTCTGTAAACTCCTGGATGTGAGTTTGGACTTTTCCTCTGCTTATCACCCCCAGTCCAATGGGCAAGTTGAGAGGATCAACCAGATCATGGAAAATTATCTCCGCCACTTCATCTCTTCACAGCACGATAACTGGGTACAGCTTCTTCCATGGGCCGAGTTTTCTTACAACAACCACACAAGTGAGTCCACCACTTCCACTCCGTTTCACATCGTGTACAGTCAACATCCCAGAGTTTCTCTTCCTGTATCAACTTCATCTCAGGTACCCGCTGCTGACTCTGCATATGGGGACTTCCTGCAAATCTGGCAACAGACCCGGTCCTCTATTTTGCTGGTGGTAGATCGCATGAAGCGAAAGGCAGATACCAAGAGAAGAGAGCCGCCTCAGTATCTTCCTGGGACTAAGGTCTGGCTGTCCTCTCGGAAAATTCGCTTGAGGGTGCCTTCATACAAGTTTGCTCCCAGGTTCCTTGGTCCTTTCGAGATCCTGCAACAAATTAACCCTGTCTCCTATAAGCTGCGGCTGCCCCCTACCCACAGGATCCCTAACTCCTTCCATGTGTCCCTCCTGAAACCAGTGGTCCTGAACCGCTACAGCAAGACTTCTAGTTCCACAGTTGCTCCCAGCGGTCCTTCTGATGTATTCGAGGTAAAGGAGATCCTGGACCGCAAGAGGGTAGGAGGAAGGACTTTCTATTTGGTGGACTGGAGAGGGTTTGGTCCTGAGGAGAGGTCCTGGGAGCCAGAAGAGAACCTCAGCGCCCCTACTCTTATTAAAAAGTTCCTCTCTCACTCTGGCCCCAAGAAGAGGGGGCATAAGAGGGGGGATACTGTAGCGCCCATGGCCGCGGGCCGTCGGGTTTACTCACCTCCCGCCGCCCGCAGCCATGGATCTGTGAGCGCTGGCCTCCGTCTCCCTCCTAGGAGATGCCAGCGCTCACTTCCGCTCCGTTCGGCTGGGTCCCGTAGGGTGTGCGCGCACGCTCGCGCCCGGCCTTAAAGGGCCAGCGCGCGCAATTAGGAAATTGTCATCACTATCAACTGCCACGATTTCCTGGTCTATAAGAAGGCCCCTGGCCTTCTAATCCTTGCCTGAGCGTTGTTAGTCTTTCCCAGTCTGTCTCGCAAATGGTCCCTTAGTGTCTCCCGTTCCAGCTGTTACCCATGCCCTGTTACCGTTCCTGTATTCCGTATTGTTCCTGTGCCTACCAGCGTTCAAGTGTCTTCCGCCACGTCAAGTGTCATCTGCCACGTCAAGTGCCATCTGCCACGTCAAGTGTCTTCTGCCACGCCAAGTGCCATCTGCCACATCAAGTGTCATCTGCCACGTCAAGTGCCATATGCCACGTCAAGTGTCATCTGCCACGTCAAGTGCCATATGCCACGTCAAGTGCCATCTGCCACGTCAAGTGTCTTCTGCCACGTCTAGTGTCATCTGCCACGCCAAGTGTCTTCTGCCACGCCAAGTGTCATCTGCCACGTCAAGTGTCTACCGCTTCATCGGATACTGCCCGCCACGTCTGGCGCCACTTGCCGCACCTGCCTCCATCCATGCTGAAGCCACAGCCACCGCCCGGACTATTTCAGGTACCCAAGCATTACTGTCTGCCATTTACTTCCGCATAGACTGTGACCTGGTCAGCTGCCTCCCCGCTACGCTGGAGCGGCCTAGTGGGTCCACATACCCTGTGCCCGTGACATAATAATACTACATTACTATAATAATACCATTAGGTTTAAACATACCGGAAATTTGCGAGTTTATTCCACGTGCTTATTTTAACAATTCAGTTTTCCAGATTAAGTGTTCCTAAATGCAGTCTGGCTGCTCAGTTGGTAGCGTTTGGCAGACACGAGAATGTCAAGATTGGGCAGCCTCTTCTTAGATAGTGCCACAATGCCCTCTGTAGATAATGCCATAGTGCCCTCTGTAGATTTAGCCACACTGCCCTCTGTAGATACTGCCACACTGGTATCTGTAGATAATGCCACATCCCTACTAGATAATGCCACAGGGCCCTCTATAGATAATGCCATAGTGCCCCCTATAGATAATGCCACGGTGCCCTTTGTAGATAATGCCACAGTGCCCTCTGTATTTACTGCCACACTGCTCTCTGTAGATAGTGCTACAGTGCCCTCTGAAGATATATCCACACTGCCCTCCGTAGATATTACCACAGTGACCTCTGTAGATAATGCCACACTGCCCTCTGTAGATAATACCACACTGCTCTCTGTATATATTTCCACAGTGCCCTCTGTAGATATTGCCACAGTGACCTCTGTAGATACTCCTGGAGAGAGAGTTAAAAAACACACGGCGCCAACATGGTGCAGGCAATGGCGGATTATAATATGGCCGTTTCGGGCGGCCGCCCGGGGCCCGAGGCTGCCAGGGTGCCCATCGCCGCACACAATCTGAAAAAACGATGCCGCGCTGCCCACTTCCAAATGAATCTGCGTCCGCAGCTATGGGGGCATTATACTGTGTCGCAGCTATGGAGGTATTATACTGTGTCACATCTATGGGGCATTATACTGTGTCGCAGCTATGGGGGCATTATACTGTGTAGCAGCTATAGAGGCATTATACTGTGTCACATCTATGGGGCATAATACTGTGTCACATCTATGGGGCATTATACTGTGTCACATCTATGGGGCATTATACTGTGTTGCAGCTATGGGGCATTATACTGTGTTGCAGCTATGGGGGCAATATCCTGTGTCGCAGCTATGGGGCATTATACTGTGTCACATCTATGGGGCATTATACTGTGTCGCAGCTATGGGGGCATTATACTGTGTTGCAGCTATGGGTCATTATACTGTGTCACATCTATGGGGCATTATACTGTGTCACAGCTATGGGGCATTATACTGTGTCGCAGCTATGGGGGCATTATACTGTGTCGCAGCTATGGAGGCATTATACTGTGTAGAGGCATCTATGAAGGGCATTATACTGTGGGGGCAGCTATGGGTGGCAATATACTGTGGGGGCAGCTACGGGGGACATTATACTGAGCAATTACAAGAGCTGCAGGTCCAAGGGGGGAGACGCTGTGTAGCACAATATACAAGGGGGGATTGTTGTATAGCACTATATAGAAGGGAGTGCTGTGTATCACTATATCTAAGGGGGATTGCTGTGTAGCACTATATGCAAGAGGGGGAGGGCTTTGTGACGCTATTTACAGAGGGGGAGGACTGTGTTGCGCTATTTACAGGGGGCTGTGTGTGGTGCTATCTACAGTGTTTGACACAATTATATTCAGGGGCGCAGTCTATGGTGCTATAATATTTAGGGGCACAGTGTTTGTACTATTTTATTCAGGGGCGCAGTGTTTGGTGCTATTATATTTAGGGGCACAGTGTGTGGCACCATGATAATATTATCTTTGTTTATAGGTGTGGAAATGTTGGAAAAGTGAGGAGCCAAAAACATCTGAGTGGCAAATTCTGCAGAAATGGGTCATGGCCGGGAAAAGTCGTCATGAAGTCTGGACTGGATGGAGAAGAGGAAAGAAACTACGTCGTCACCTGTGAGTCACTAGATTTATAGACAATCTGTCATCTCTACTGACATGTTTATTATAGGAAATCCTTGTATTTCACAAAGTCTTTGTGCACTCCAAGACTGATAGACAAATAAGTGTTACTATTCCCCTTGTCAGGAGAATGTGTCCCTACACGGTGTGATACTGTCAGCGATGGTTGGAGACTGTCAGTATGTGGGGATACAGCCTTTTGACAAGGGGAGTAGTAACACCCATTTGTTAATGTCTGAACAAAAAGGAAGTGTTAACAATAGTTACAGGGCGGCGGTGGAGAAGGGGGGCCCAACTATGGGTAACAGCCCAGGGCCTATGGTCTACTTAATCTGCCACTGGGTGCAGGTCACATTTGGTAAAGGTAGAGCAAGACAATATGAATTGATAACTGCTTACCTATTGGAGTTGTGCTGCAACAAGCACAACAATGGTACAGATGTAAAGGATGAAGCTGCAGCTGTGTTAGAAGAACTGGCCACCTGAATAGGGGAACCGCTGGGTATATATATATATATATATATATATATGCAAAAAAATGGAGCTTCCAACCATCCAATAGAGGAGAATCCAGTAGTTCAAAACAAGACTACATTTATTAGAACAAACATAAAACGGACTACGCGTTTCTACGCCGGACCGGCATCTTCATCAGGTCAAATACAAATGAGAGAAATAACAGACTACTTAAATAATAATTAGCAGTGCAATCAGAAAACACACTGTGACGAAAAAACTGCCAAAAACAGTTTGAAACAGGCAGCCTGCTGTGACGTAATAAATGTAAACAACATTCCTGTAAGTCATTTAACATATAGTAGTTGAGGAAAAATGCAAATGCAGAGAACAATACATATGTAAACAAGTTTTAACAGCAATAAAACGTGTAGACTGGATAGAAAATATATATACACACAAAAGCGAAGTTACATTCTAAAAACAAGGGGATCACTGTCGGGGACTGGAAATATGTAAGTGGTCTAACAGATATTATGAAAAAACTGATTTAAAATCATTCAGAACACAGTAATAACTAGAATTGATAAAATCCATACAGCAAAGTAAAAATATTTACATAGCGCACGATGCAGGCTCTGTTAGCAGCCATGGTTCCTTGCTTCAGCATTGGGTTCAAATGTATCTGCGTCCTGAGGACGCAGATACAGTTGATAGTGGGACGTATCCCACCCAGAATCCGGGACTGCCCGCTGAATCTGGGACGGTTGAGAGGTATGGCCCGGGGGCAATGTAGCACTATCTACAAGGGGGTGTGGGCCAATATATACAGGGGGTTGCACTATGTACAGGGGGCTGTGTAGCTATTGCTCACTTACCACCAATGGACTGCACTCCTTCACTACGTCATGAAGGAGCACCGGCGCATTCCTCATTCGGCCTGCTCTCTCCTCTCCCGAGGGAGCTAGGGTGCCCCACGGGCCACAGATGACAGCCTAAGGGGCCGCATGCAGCCCGTAGGCCTCGTGTTTGAGACCGCTGATCTAGAGGAAAGAAGGCTTCTACATCTTCAAAGAGTTTATTTACTGTAAGAACAGTGAGACTATAGCGCTCCCTGACACAGGATTCTGTGAAAGTTTATTCAGTGAAGAAGTTCAAGTGTGGCCTAGATGCCTTCCTCAAAATATATAATATCACAAGTCATATGTGTTAGATTACTGGAGATGAGTATATGGTCCAGAGATTTATTCTGATTGTCATATTTGGAGTTGGGAAGGAATCCCCCCCCCCCCCTAACATGAAGCAATTGGCAACTCATGGGATTTTTGCCTAGATTTTTCACACTGTAGGATTATAGGTTGGACTTGATAGATCTTAATCTTGATAGACTGTATGTGTCTAGATAACATGGCAGGATCTACCTTTAGACACATAATTTTTGGGAGACCTAGCAATTCTTGTCACACTAGTAATGTAATTAAAAAGGACCTTCCGGCATCTCTCCGCTAGCGCACACTGCTAGATTCACAAGAGTACTGTATCAGAAAGTATTTGTATATTGTTATAAACATTAGTGGGAATGAAGTCTTTAGGATATTTTAACATGTAAGGGTATGTGCACACGAGAACTGTCTTTTACGTCTGAAAAGACAGACTGTTTTCAGGAGAAAACAGCTGCGTCGTTTCAGACGTAAAAGCTCCTCCTCGCATTATGCGAGGTGTCTTTGACGCCCGTAATCTTGAGCTGCTCTTCATTGACTTAAATGAAGAACGGCTCAAATTACGGTGCAAAGAAGTGTCCTGCACTTCTTTGCCGAGGCAGTCAATTTACGCGTCGTCGTTTGACAGGTCGTCGGCACAGTATGTCAGCAAACCCATTCAAATGAATGGGCAGATGTTTGCCGACGTATTGTAGCCGTATTTTCAGACGTAAAACGAGGCATAATACGCCTCGTTTACGTCTGAAAATAGGTTGTGTGAACCCAGCCTTATACTGCATTAAGTCAGTTTAAAACCTGTAGGACTGAAAAAAATTTTTGTTTTATGTTTCCAAGTATTCCTGCATTTATAGTGGTTTTATTTTTAGGGTTGAGTCAGAATAGTACAAGCGAATATATGAAATTTCGTAATATATCCTATTAGAGAAAAATGCCTCTTTCTCCACTTACAGAAGTCCAACCTTTGCTTAAATTTGTTTAAGGACTCCAATTCCTCATGAAGCAAATTCATTACAATATCAGTTTTGACAGGCTGCAACTCACATCACAACCACTGGGCGGTCACACATTGACACATGAACCATAGACATTTCGTGACAGGGTATCGCAAAATCATGTTTTTTTTCAAAGCTGTGACATCATCTTGCTCCACACATCTCAGGATATGTTAAGATAAGAGGAAAGGTAAAGAAAGACACATATCTGTTCACTCTCTCTGACTAAACTGCTTTTTCAGTTTCCTAGAGGCAAGACTAACCATAAGCTCACTGAGGTATAAGGTTACAAGCTGTGGGTAAAGGAGAAAACCTGTTAGGCCATGTCTTCAACATGGCAGCCACCTAGAATGTCACCATCCTGGATTTGACTTCTGTTTTTCAAATAGGAAAGTTAGGAGTGTAACATATTAAACTGGTAGAGAAACCATAAAAACATTGGTGTGCTTCATCTTAATGTAACTTTATTCGTTCTCATGTTAAAACAGTGATTTTATTTAAAACCAGAAAATTCTGTCTTCTGTCTAGAATGAATAACATTCTGCATCTTCACAGCGTAATCAACATGACCCCAAAGGTAAAAATTCAAAGGGGTTAAATCAGGAGAATGTGGTGGCCACTCGATTGGACCCCAACAGCCAATCCACTTTTAGGGAAACTGCACATCAAGATATTCTCTGAGAATGCGACTGTGATAAAGCGGGTCGCCATCTTGTTGTAAGAAATGAGGAAATGTTTTTCTGTTGAAATTGTCTACCAGTTTGATGTGTCACACCCTTATCGTGCCATTTAAAAAACGGAAGTTGAATTCAAGATGGCAGCATTTAAGATGGCTGTTGGAGACATAGCCTAACAAGTTTAGCCCACCCTCACAGATTTTGACTAAATTGGATCACCACCTGCCAAACCGTTTTCATTTTATATGGATGTTTACTTATTTTTAAAAGACTCTGTATATGTTTTGTATGCTTTACTATTTTCATTTTGTTAGAAAAAATGTGATAGTTTTTTTAAATATTTTTATACTTTTGTGACTTTTCTAGTTAACTAACTTAATTAGCTTTTTTCTGTCCAGCTAAGGGACTTTCACTTTTGAGTTATTTTTTTAGCTTAGACGTAATGGCATGTTGCAGGCGCTTTTCGCTGCGTCCATTACGGACGTAATTGGAGCTGTTTTTACCATGGAGTCAATGGAAAATGGCTCCATTTACGTCTCAAGAAGTGACAGGCACTTCTTTGACGCGGGTGTCTTTTTTACGTGTCGGCACAGAACATCGTAACCCCATTCTAATGAATGGGCTGATGTTTGCCGACGCTTTGGAGCCTTATTTTCGGACGTAATTCGAGGCTAAAACGCATGAATTACGTCCGTAAATAGGGTGTGTGAACCCAGCTTTAAAACACACAGTCTCCAATAGGAGTTTATTCCCTGGTTAGGCTTCGTTCACATCTGCATCAGGGCTCTTTTCTGATGTTCCATTGGAGCTTCCCGTCAGAACGGAGCTGTGACCGAAAAAAACGGAAACCGTATGTCCCCCCTCTCACAACCAAAAAATGATCTATATACTTATACTGCTATTAAATCATATCGCTATACAAGATTAAATAATACCCCCATACTGTTACTGACCACAACTCACCATTAGAAGACCAATATTACCAATAATAACACCATATAAGATCCAAATAATACCACCACACCATAATCACATAGTGACTGAATAATACCCCCATACTGTTATGGATAATACCACCACACCATAACCACATAGTGACTGAAAAGTACCCCTATACTCTTACTGAATAATATCGCCCCACCGCAACCACACAGTGACTGAATAATACCCCCATACTGATACTAAATAATACCACCAGATCATAATCACATAGTGACTGAATAATACCCCCATACAGTTACTGACTAATACCCTCATTCTGTTACTGAATAATATCTCCACACCATAACCACATAGTGACTGAATAATACCACATACTGTTACTGAATAATACCACCACACCATAATCACATAGTGATGTGACTGAATAATGCTGCCACACTATAACCACATAGTGACTGAATATTACCCCCATACTGTTACTGAATAATACCACCACATCATTACCGCATAGTAACTGAATAATACCCCATACTGTTACTGAATAATACTGCCACACCATAACCACATAGTGACTGACTAATACCCCATACTGTTACTAAATAATACCGCCACACCATATCCACATAGTGACTGAATAATTCCCCCATATTGTTACTGAATAATACCCCCATACTGTTACTGAATAATACCTCCACACCATAACCACATAGTGACTGAATAATACCCCCATACTGTTACTGAATAATACCCCCATACTGTTACTGAATAATACCTCCACACCATAACCATATAGTGACTGAACAATACCCCCATACTGTTGCTTAATAAAAACCACTATACAAAGACCAATATTACCACCATGTAGTGACCATATAGTGGTAGATGCCAGTTATACACAGGAGCTCTGCAGACGATATAAGTGATTACAGCACATTTATATCTAGTGACTGACAGGTGATGATCTCTCTTAGAGTCGTTCACTTTCCCTTTTTTCTCCATCCGGCCCAGACCACTGTGATGACTTATTCCAGCCACGACTCGACTTTGCAGAATTTGACACACAGACATGTTGGTTTCTCGCTTTTCAAGCACCCTCCACACCTATACCCCATCCTCTAACAAACTCGTAATCCCTCAGTGCTTGACACAATAAAAGAGCCACATCTGTAACCGTGTCCCCTTTGTGGCCCCTGTAGATAGCGCCACACACAGCCACTTGTAGGTAGCTCCACACACAGCCCCCTGTAGATAGCGGCATACACATTCCCCCCTGTAGACGGTGCCACACACAGCCCCTGTACAGAGTGCCACACACAGCCCCCAGTTAAGAGCGCCACACACAGCCCCCCTGCAGATAATGCCACACACAGTCACCACTATAGATAGCGCCACAGTCCCCCCTTATATATATTGCCACACAATCCCCCCCTTAGTAGATAGTGCCACACAGTCCCCCTTAGTAGATAGTGCTACCCAGCCCCTCTTGTATATAGTGCCACACAGCCCCCCTCCTTGTATATAGTGGTGTACAGCCCCCCTTGTATATAGAGCTACACAGTGCCCCCTTGTATGTAGTGTTACACAGCGGCCCATTTTTATATTGCGCTACACAGCGCCCCCCCTTGTATATAGTGCTACACAGCCCTCCCTCTCCTTGTATATAGTACTACAAAGCGCCCCCTTGTATATAGTGCTACACAGCACCCCCCCTTGTATATAGTGCTACACAGCACCCCCCCTTGTATATAGTGCTACACAGCCCACCCTCCCCTTGTATGTAGTGCCACACAGCGCCCCCGCTTGTATATAATTCTACACAGCGCTCCCTTGTATATAGTACACACAGGCCCCCGTCTTTTTATATAGTGGTACACAGCGCCGCCAATTGTATATAGTGCTACACAGAGCCCTCCCTTATATATAGTGCTACACAGTGCCCCCTTGTTTATAGTGCTACACATCCCTCCCCTTGTATATAGTGCTACACAGTGCCTGCCCCTTGTATATAGTGCTACACAGCGACCCCCATTGTATATAGTGCTACACAGCCCCCCTTGTATATAGTGCTACAAAACACCCCCCTTGTATAGAGTGCTACACAGCGCCCCCATTGTATATTATGCTACACAGCGCCTCCCTTGTATATAGTGCCACACAGCGCCCCCGTCTTTATATATAGTGCTACACATCGGAACCCTTGTATATAGTGCCACACAGTGCCCCCCTTGTATATAGTGCTCCACAGGGCCCCCCTTGTATATATTGCTACACAGCACCCCCTTGTATATAGTGCTCCACAGCAATCCCCCGCTGTATATTTTGCCAGACAGCCAGCGATGCGCAGACCAGCGTGATGCAGTGACAACATCATGCCGGCATGCGCAGGGATTCTTCCCAGCGCCTTATAAGCTGTAGCCTTAACATGGCCTGCATCCTATAATATTCATTTGTATCTGCATCCTGAGAACGCAGATACAAGTGAATGTTGCTATCGCTAGCATTGGGGCCCCCTGCGGTGCTAGCGACGCCACCGTCAATGAGGGTGCACGTGCCGCCCGGCCCAAATTTTTATGGGCCAGGCTGCGCGGGCCCCGTAGCAGCTTCGAGGAAGGGGGCCCTAAGAGGATGGGTCCCTGGGCAATTGCCCAGATTGCGCCCCCTAACGCCGGCCCTGCTTTTGAGTGGGGTTCTCATTTTTTTTGTTTTTGGAGACACACCACAAAGAACATGGCAGTGCTTGGAACTGACTAGTGGTCAATGTCCATACCAATATTAACCAATTAAGGATCGGGACAATTTTTTTTTATTTTTCCATTTCCATAACTTGTATTTATTTGTTCAATGTAGCTGTATGAGGCGCTTATTATTTTTTTTTGGAAGACGAGTTGTACTTTACATAAGCACCGTTTTTTGATACATATGCACTGGAGTCTAATCTATATCATTTTGTCAAAATGCAGAAAAAAACAGTTTTTTTTTTAATCCCAAAGTGGGATGATAAATGTTGATCTTCATTTTTTTACTTTAATGTACTCAAATATATCTATATGCCAGCACACCAGCCTATATACTGATACTACAGAAGCAGATGTTAGGTCATACCTAACATCAGGAAATACGGTCATATAGCCCTGTCATCCTTTGGCTGTCTGCAACAAGGTATGGGCCTCGATCGTGTCACAGTGATTCCCTGTGATGCGATCAAAAGGGGATCTTCCCTCACTCTTTCACTTTGAATGCTTTAATCAGCTTTGGTCGCAGTATTTAAAGGGGTTATGACGGAGATCAGAGGTTGCTCTGATCTATGTGCTTACAGCAGGTCTACGGCTGTGTATCGCAGCCGTTGCCTCGCTCCTAATCACATGGGCACATTGGCTGTGCCCGCACGATTAGCAGGACGAGTATGCTCCTCCCGATGCAGCAAAATTATTTCGCTCATGGTGAGCATACTCATCATGCTTGGGCAACTAGTTAAAAATATTAATTAGTTTATCTGTCATTTGTCTCCTGCAATTAGTATAACTTTAAGGGTACGAACACACACAGCGTGTTCAGGGCGGATACTCTGCATAAAGCTGCGCAGCGTATCCGCCGTGAACATCTCAGGGAATGGCACATTGTAGTGCATTTTTCCGCGTAAAGCAGCGCCTGAAAAAAAAAAATTCATACTTACCCCCTCCCTCTTCTCTGCGCGTAGTTCGGCCTCCTGGGATGACGTTGCAGGCCATGTGATTGCTGCAGCCTGTGATTGGCTGCAGCGGTCACAGGGGCTGAAACGTCAACCCAGGAGGCCATACTGGAGAAAAAGCAGGGAACTCTGGGTAAGCCTGTTTTTTTTTTTTTAATTCTTACTTGCGATTTTTGTGGCCGAATCACTGTGATTCCGCCGCAAATGTTGCAACACACCACTTTGTTGCAGGTTTAAGCACCCCATTGAATTCAATGGGAAAACCCGCAACAGAAGAGCTGCGATTCCGCAGCATTAATTGACATGCTGCGGTTGAGGAAACCTCCCCGCCTTTCAATTTCTGTGCATTTTTTTCCGCTGCGTGGGGACGATATTTGTTGAAATCTTACCCACACTGTCTTTAGTGTAATACGCTGCGGATTTTCTGCAATGAATACGTTGCAGAAAATCCGCAGTGTTTATGCGGTGTGTTTTCTTACCCTCAAAGTTAGGAGACGCTTTTAACATTTTCTATACATTGTCACAATTTATGTGCACAAACCTGTACAATAAAGTACATTACAATATTTAGTCTAAATAAAGGCTCAACAGTAAAGTTATAGAAAAATGTTTAAAAAAAAAATCACAAATCCAAGAGGAAGCACCATGTATGCAAGTAGCAGCACTAACAGAAGAAATAGATGTGCCACTTATAGCAATCTATAGTTTCCAAGTATGGTTTCTTTAAAATAGAGGCATTCAAACCTACTGTTAAAGGCATTTTGACTGCTCCAGCTTGAGTGACATTTTGCTGACAGCGAGGAAACTGTAAAGTGTCTAAATTGGAGAATATAACTTGTTCTGGCACTTAGTGTATTGTATTGCTCCGAACCTTTCACACACTGACATAAGAAACTATCAAAAAGTAATGCTCGCTGGGACAGGGCAGTGTCACAGAATTATTTCTGCTAACCGAAATGGGACTATAGCTACTAGATGTCTTAAAAGAAAAAGAAAGCTTGTGTGACCTCTGTTTTAAGCAGGTTCTGTGATGTAGACAGCTGTTTGCCTTTTGCTGTCTAATATAGGTGATGTATTACAGTATGTGGCGGCACAAACCATTCCAGTGCAAGGTCAGCCAGAAAATAAGCTACCTGACTGTCATAAAGCCAAATAAGAAATAAGTAGCTATTATTGCATTTTAACCTGTATGGACCTGCATTAGTGTGACATAGCTAACGTCACTATATTAATTTAACCCTTAACAACCGTTCATATGTGTTTTTATTGAGGCAGTTAAGGGGCTTTATTCTGCAGCGCTGTAAAACAGGGTGATGTAAAATAGTCTCTGAACGGAGGATCGTGCAGCCACAGATTATAACTATTTTTACCATTTCTGCCTTAGGCCTTGTTCACACGGCGTGTATTTGACGCTTTTTTGATGCGTTTTATGCACCAAAAAACACATAAAAAACAAATGCTTTAAGCTTTTTTTTGACATGCGAGTGTTTAAAATAACGCGTCGTGTAAAAAAAGAAGCATCACGTAAAGTCTTGGCGCATAAGACGCGCCAAAAACACACCGAAAATGCGCCTAATTCCCATAGTCAATAGGAGTCCTAATTGCACGCCACAAACGTGCAAAAAAAGCGTCAAAAAATTTAACTAGAACACGTAAAAAAGCCTGTATTTTAAAAAGCTCTTTACAAAGACACTAGCGTTTTTGACACGTTTACACGTCAACTTTTTTTTTTTTTAGCGCAGTACGAACAAGGCCTTATTGATATTTGTATATACAGTGCTCAACGAGCGATGTGTATAGGATAAGGGCCGTGCCACTGCCTCAATTAGTACGGGCGATCACTTGTGGGTGAATTTATGAAAAGCTTTAAGTCACTTTTATAAAATAGAAAAGTCGCAAATTATGGAGCACGCTATCATTGCGCTATAATTTACGACTTTCCACACCTATTGCCAGTTTGTAAAGTGGCAAGAAAAGTGGTGATTTTGGTGGCACACAAAGTCATTACAGCTCTGTTTTTCACCAATACTTTGGAATATAAAAGCATCTAATTTAACAACTGTTCTAATCTCAATCATTACATATATTTCATAATTTTTTTATATTCTGTTTGTAACGTAACAGGCTACAAGGATTGAAGGAGTTAAAGGACACACAAGCAATTACAATGGTAAAAGATGCTTACTCAAGGCAAACAAATGGTACGTCGCTTCCTGCGAGGCATCAACACACACAAACAGTGGTAGAGCTCTTCAATGGAATTGCCAGCACGTGGTGAAGAGTCTGTATACCTCTGTGGTGACCCGCCACACTAGGTCCCTATGCCATTGCTGACGACACTGGGTTCTTTGATTGAACTCTGCCAAATATGGCTTCGAGAACAATATTTATACATGTATGCTTGTAAAACAATGGCATAGGGGTATGTGGACCAATCAACATAGGATATATAGTTATGTTCTTTAGGGAAGATTCAGACGAACGTTGCGTTTTTGCGCGCGCAAACAACGCGGCGTTTTGCGCGCGCAAAAAACATTTGACAGCTGCGTGTGTCCTCCGTGTATGATGCGCGGCTGCGTGATTTTCGCGCAGCCGCCATCATAGAGATGAGGCTAGTCGACGCCCGTCACTGTCCAAGGTGCTGAAAGAGCTAACTGATCGGCAGTAACTCTTTCAGCACCCTCGACAGTGAATGCCGAACACAATATACAGCAACCTGTTAAAAAAAAAGAAAAAGTTCGTACTTACCGAGAACTTCCCGGCCGTTGCCTTGGTGACGCATCCTTGGTGACGCGCCTCTCTTGACATTGGGCCCCACCTCCCTGGATGTCACGGCAGTCCATGTGACCGCTGCAGCCTGTGCTTGGCCTGTGATTGGCTGGAGCTGTCACTTGGACTGAATTGTCATCCTGGGAGGTCAGACTGGAGGAAGAAGCCGGGAGTTATCGGTAAGTCAGAACTTCGTTTTTTTTTACAGGTTCATGTTTATTGGGATCGGTAGTCACTGTCCATGGTGCTGAAACAGTTTAACTCTTTCAGCACCCTGGACAGTGACTATCTCCTGACGTCGCGTACTGGAAATTTTTTTGCCGGGTTCGGCCAAAACGAGTTCGGCCGAACCCGGTGAAGTTCGGTTCGATTGTCCGGGTTCGCTCATCTCAAAGACACTCCATTTGGATGTTTGGAAACAGAAAAGCACGTGGTGCTTTTCTGGTTACATTCATCCTTTTGACAGCTGGTGCGCTGTTTCAGTCGGTTCGCACGGAAGTGCTTCCGTGCGACCTGCGTGGTTTTCACGCACCCATTGACTTCAATGGGTGCGTGATGCGCGAAATACGCGGAGATATTGAACCTGTCGCGTTTTGTACGCAGCGAACAAACGCTGCGCACAAATCACGCACTGTTTGAACTGCCCCATTGACTTCTGTAGGGCTGTGCGTGGCGCGCGAAAAATACGCGGCCTGCACGCACGAAAATCACGCTCGTGTGAATCCCCCCTTAAGGTGACCAACATATATTCCCTGATATTATAATGTGTCCACGGGAAATCATTAACTGCCACAAGTTGGTGGTTATGATGAGCTTTAATGGGTTGGACAGAATTAGAAAAAAATAGTTGCTTTCTTCTAGTGACAACGCCACACTTGTTTATGGCGTGTGTCTAGTATAGCAGTTTAGCGCCATTGAATAGAGTTATGCTGCAATACCACATATAACCTGTGTACGGGTATGGGACTGTTTTTGGAAGAAAGCAGCCATGTTTATCTAATCTCGGACAACCCCTTTAACCTTATTACATACAATATAATGCATAAGCAAGCTAGTACCTGCAAGCACAGGAAAGCAATCTAAGCAAAGTTTAACCCCGTTATAACCTATAATAAATAGCTGATATGTGAACAAAACATTATTATCTTTGAGTCACTGAATACGCTTAAAAGCTGAAATTCCCTATGTCATACGATGTTAAATCCAGTTGTCTTTTTATTTGGTTACATGGGTACATTTCAATATGTTCCAAATTCTATTTTAAATGATATTTGTTTTGATATCTTCCTAGCCATCCTCTGTAAATTAACATCCTACCTTCATGTACCTGGACCGAGAAGATATGAAATCCAAAGTTTGATGGCAGATCATTCTTAACTGCGCCGGATATACTGTACTCAGTGAAGGTTGCAGCAGAGAAATGCATTTCCCTGGATAAATATTACCGACAAGAGTTATCCTATGACAATCTGCTACTAGTTGCTACCTTTGCTTCTTTTCCATTCATGGGGAAGTACAAGCTAAGAGCAAATCATCCCTTCCCCATGACCCTGAATCAGCTTAAAATATAATAAAAAATAACTACTTTGTTACTTGAGCATCCACATGCTGGATATAATATTAATTTCAGTATTGCTATACATGTAAGGATTAAAGGTTTACATTTTGGGGTGAATGTGATTTGTTAAATCAACCACACGTGAGCGAAAAGCTACAAAGGAAAAACTATTTTTCTATTGCTGCCTATTATACTATAACATTTAAAAAAATATATATTCTAGTTCCCAACAACCCCATGGGCGCTAGAGCCCCAAACTGATAGGCCAGGTTAAGACGTGGTGGAATTTTTACGCTGAAAATGTTGCTGCAGATTCGCGGGAATCTGCACCAACATTTGCCTATTTAACAGGTAATTCAGACGTTGCAGATATCACAGTGGACCTGCCACAGATTTCAGTTTTTGTATTGCAAAGGCTGAAATCTGCAGTGAAATTCCGCTTCTTAACCGAAACGTCATGGGCATGCTGCGAAGGGAAAATTCTGCACCGCAGCCTAATTTCCGCACAGTTATTTTCTGCAATATCTGAACTAAGTCTCCTAAAAATGTATAGAAACAAATGTAAAAAATGACTGCTGCAGAATTCCACTGCGGACTGTCCGCAGCGGAATTCAACAGCAATTCCGCCACGTCTGAATGTGCCCTTAGGACCTCCCTCCCAGAAAATAAAACTTACGATAGCCAGCACCAATGCAATAATATGAGTGTTCTATCTATTAACCTCATGCATATCATCAAAGAACCGTGAAAAAAACCCTTTATTGAACTGTTTTTAATCTTTCACTTTACCAATATCAGACTGCACAATTGCTATTGGTATGAAGCGCTGAGAGCATCTCTGAATATACAGTATATGTAATAATGTTGTTAACTGATCATTTTTACATAATCTGTCTGTGTGTCTGTCTGTCTGTCTGTCTATCTATCTATCCATATATATGTATATATATATATATATATATATGCATATATATATATATATACAACAAAGAAAATCAAAAGCTTGAGAAAGGCAGTTGCATCTGCCGAAACGTCGTTTATGGAATAAAGTTCATCACTTGATTTTTTTCACTTGGAGATCCAGTTATTAATTTGTTGACTATATATATATATATATATATATATATATATATATATATATATATGTGTGTGTGTGTGTATACTAAAGTAATTGTCGCTCATACCATTTATTTGTTATGACTGCTTTTTGGGTTGTTGGGCTTTTCTTTTGTCTGCTGTTTCTCCAATCACTTAAACGGGTATTAAATGCCTTAGTCCTCAGGCACACGACCCAATTGGTTTTGCGGTCTGCAAAAACAACGGGTCCGTTGTGGTCCATCAGACCGCAAAAAATCTTTGTTGTTCTTCCTTGTTTCATCAGGACTCACAGATTCACAACAATTCACCACTATTGAATCCGCAAATCCGCACTGTAAAATAACATGTCCTGAGTTTCTGCAGTCCGGATTTGCAGCCCCCGCACTGATCCGTTTAAATCACGGGCGTGTGCATGGGGCCATAGAAAAGAAAGGGTCTGCAATTTATCCACAAAAATGCGGATAAATTGTGGGTGCAAATGCACGGTCGTGTGCATAAGTCCTAAGAGGACAATAACTAATGTGGCTGTAGTTGCTTTTATACATGACAGTATCACAGATAGTGTCTTTATTAGAATATAGCATAGCTGACTGTGTCAATAAGCACATATAGACATGGTAAAATCAACTTACAATTTGCTTTTATTTAGCATTTTCGTCAAAACTAGGAATATACAATAGTGAAGAGTGATCCTGCGTGACAACATAGAATTCAGCCATTATATTAGTGTCACTGCTCATTATTACTGTAATTCAATTGACTCAGCTAAATGTTTGTAGAATTTATGATTCAGAACCAATGCGTTAAAATCTATTAGTGTTCAGTTAATCCACATACCAAATAGAGCGTTTAGATTGCCAAGTCCTGCAGGCACAATGGAGAACAAATATATTTTCTTTAGAAACATCTAAACTAGCAAAATATTACGGTCATCACTTTTTTTTCTGTCCTTTTTGACTTATTTAAAAATGGTAAAACTAACTTACATGAAGTGTAATACGAATAATATAAAGTAATATTGTAAACTTTATATAGAACACTAATGCTAGGTTTTCAAAAGTAATAGTGTTGTTTAATGTATTTATTTCTGGCTCCAACATATTCTACAGAGCTGTACAAAGCTTGCCATGATTTGTATCAGTTCCTGTCCTTAATGGAACTCCTAATCCAATTTCCCTTTTTTTGCCAATTTCATAGGAAGCCAATTAACTTATCAGTCTATTTTTGGAGTGTGGGAGGAACCGGACAACCCGGACGAAACCCATACAGAAACGGGGAGAAGAAACTCCATGCAGGTGTTGTCCTTGGTAGGATTTACAGGACCCGAGTGCTAACCACTGAGCCACCGTGCTGGCTGGTAGTGTGGTAATGGTAGTGTGCTTAAGTTTCAAAATTGTTTAATAGAATAAATGGATGCTGATCAGAAAACAGTTTATTTGATCTACAGTATATATAAATATACAATGAAACCTATAAATTATAAAAATTAAATGCTGTATCAAGTTATAGTTAATACCATCCAGAATTAAAATCCTTACTTTAAGGGGGTGTCTTGTGCGAGCCACAATCAGTTGCTGCTTCAGGGGGGGTGTATTAGATGGCGATCAGTCAGGTGAACCCCCTCTATGATATAGACAGGGGTTGTCCCGTTGAGATTTTCAGTAGATGACCTATCCTTAAAATAGGCCATAAATGTATGCCAAGGCCACTTAATTATTTATCTCCGCACAGCAACATACGTAAAGTTGTGGCTGTGTCTAGCAGTACAGCGCAGCTCATTCAAGTGAGCATGGCTGAGCTGCAGTACCAGGCATAGCATTTTACAGATCCATTGGGGTCCTGCTGGTATCAACTGATGTCAGAGCCAAGCTGTGGGTTAATGATCATGTATTGACCTTCCCTTGTCGCCACCCTGCACATGTCTGAAACACTGAGCAAGCCGGACTTGCTATGCCAAAGTTTAACTAACCAAATAGGGCACTAAGCACCAGGGAGCCACCCCATCAGGCTCTGTTGCTAAAATTACTGAACTTAAATGAAGGCTATTCTACAGTATTATGTAGCATTTCTTTGTCCCATGACTAAGAATAAGATTATTTGCAAAAAAGTTGGTTATAGAAGCGGAACTCCAAAAAGCATTAAAGAGGCTCTGTCACCAGATTTTGCAGCCCCTATCTGCTATTGCAGCAGATAGGCGCTGCAATGTAGATTACAGTAACGTTTTTATTTTTAAAAAACGAGCATTTTTGGCCAAGTTATGACCATTTTCGTATTTATGCAAATGAGGCTTGCAAAAGTACAACTGGGC
Organism: Rhinoderma darwinii; assembly: GCF_050947455.1. NCBI lineage: Eukaryota > Metazoa > Chordata > Amphibia > Anura > Rhinodermatidae > Rhinoderma > Rhinoderma darwinii. Next base: position 59,386,490 of record NC_134693.1, read on the forward strand.
GTGTTGAAAAGTAAAAGTACAACTGGGCGTGTATTATGTGCGTACATCGGGGCGTGTTTACAACTTTTACTAGCTGGGCTTTCTGACGAGAAGTATCATCCACTTCTCTTCAGAACGCCCAGCTTCTGGCAGTGCAGATCTGTGACGTCACTCACAGGTCCTGCATCGTGTCGGCACCAGAGGCTACAGTTGATTCTGCAGCAGCATCAGCATTTGCAGGTAAGTAGCTACATCGACTTACCTGCAAACGCCGATGCTGCTGCAGAATCATCTGTAGCCTCTGGTGCCGACACGATGCAGGACCTGTGAGTGACGTCACAGATCTGCACTGCCAGAAGCTGGGCGTTCTGAAGAGAAGTGGATGATACTTCTCATCAGAACGCCCAGCTAGTAAAAGTAGTAAACACGCCCCGATGTACGCACATAATACACGCCCAGTTGTACTTTTACTTTTCAACACGCCCAGTTGTACTTTTGCAAGCCTCATTTGCATAAATACAAAAATGGTCATAACTTGGCCAAAAATGCTCGTTTTTTAAAAATAAAAACGTTACTGTAATCTACATTGCAGCGCCGATCTGCTGCAATAGCAGATAGGGGCTGCAAAATCTGGTGACAGAGCCTCTTTAAGCTTTGCTTTCTGGTCTTTTCTTGACTGTCATTGCTGTTGTGAGTCTGATACAGGGGTGGACATACCATTGGTGTAACCTGTGCAGCTTTACAGGGCCCAGTGGGTTAGAAGGCCCACTGTCACCCTAAAGCAGCCTTCTTCTATTAGATTGCATATAAATGGCTAAGGTCATACATTTTATGGCTAACAGTTACTGATGGATTGTTTGAGAGATATAAGGGGGTTATGTATGATAAGATATTGGCGAGCAAGGGGCCCATATACTGTTCATGAACGGGGCCCCGAAACTGTCTGTGTCCGTCCCTCGGCTGATGTGATATTAAATTCTGCCTGTCATGGGAGCGGTTGATTTGGAAGAGAGGTCTTCATCATCCACACATTAAGAGTAATTTAAGTTAGTCCTGCAAGGAACAAGAAGAAGACAGCAGACAATATATTAGGTTGGATTATATGCGGATATGAAAGGGCATAAGGGCATATTGACATTATAAAGGAGGTCTAGTACTCAGGACATACCGCTATTAGTCAGAGAACAGATTTGCTAAGGAGAGCAACTTCTGCTCTGGAGGACTTACTATAGTCATGTGTTAGGCTGGATTCACACAAGCATGTTCGGTCTGTAAAGGACGGAACGTATTTCAGCCGCAAGTCCCGGACTGAACACACTGCAGGCAGCCGGGCTCCTAGCATCATAGTTATGTACGATGCTAGGAGTCCCTGCCTCGCTGCGGGATGACTGTCCCGTACTGTAATCATGTTTCAGTACGGGACAGTAGTTCGACGGAGGGGCAGGGACTCCTAGCGTCGTACATAACTATGATACTAGGAGCCCGGCTCCCTGTAGTGTGTTTGGTCCGGAACTTGCGGCCGAAATACGTTCCGTTCTTTACGGACGTAACATTCTCATGTGAATCCAGCCTTATATTCAAAACTAGAAAGGTAAAGGGAATTGGAAAAGATTGGTGTAGAGACTAAAAATTTACTTTTATTGTATTATTCAAAAATATTCATACCACATATTAAAACATAGGTAGAAATTGGTTAATATTTCTACCCTATGAGATCGAAAGGCTGGATGTCCCCAGTTTATAAAACCAGCCTAACTATTATTGCCCTATTATTAATGCTATTATTCATTGCCCTATTATTTATAGGCCCCTTTATTGCCTATTATTTATACACAATGTATATTAGTTGGTTAGTATAGTCATGTGTTAAATAGTACTACATATGGCCGTATGCATCTTTAATAGCTGATCGCAAGTGCACTTGAATTCTGAAAGGGAGAATCTAGCTGGTACAATAGCAATAGCAAAAAATATGTTTGAACCAAATATTGACAATAATTCACAGAGTTCAAGCAGCACAGTCCCTATCCATGAAAATATGTGTGTGTGTGTGTCTGTGTGTGTGTGTGTCTGTATGCGTGTGTGCGTGCGTGTGTGTGTGCATGTGTGTGTGTGTGTGTGTGTGTGTGTGTGTGTGTTACTAGTTGAATAGTCCTCTTTACCAACATTAGAATACAAAATTAAAAGAGATGGGGCAGTGCTCCGGTACAGGAGATATGCTTTAAGTGATTCTTTATTGATAAACCATGTCACATAAATGTGACATGGATTATCAATAAAGAATCACTTAATATTATAATATTACCTGTATCGGAGCGCCGTCCCATCTCTCTTCATTTTGAATATATTTAAAAATACCCACAACTTGTAGAATGCAAAAGTGACAATAAAATATACTATATATTATGCTCATACTTATATCATTTACATGTTTTTTTCCAGCTGCAGCTTCTTCAATTTTAACCTACTTAATATTTTCCTTTAAACTCAACATCATACTTTCTAAAACAGAAACCATCTATATAAATTCTCAAATCAATTTCATTATGAGTTAAAGATAAGACACAACAGAATGAAAATATGTTAGTACATAAATAAAGGCATAAAAAAGCTTACAGCAAAAAGAGAATTTTTCAGAAATATAAAAAAAAATCCTGTATTATTTCACGACCATATTTATCTCTGCCCAAACTAGGTGCTGACAGCATTATATAATGATGAACATCCTGTCAAAGCAAACAAAAGCTGCCTGCATTATTGCTGCTATAGCGTAACAAAAAATAAGGCACAAGATATTGGGTGACTGGCCAATAATAAACAATGCGATTGAGAGCCATAAATCATAGATGATTTACTGCAGAAGTGCAGAGCACAATAGTAAATAATAAGGTTTGGAGTGGAGGGTAAAAATTATTAAGCAGTGGGCGACTGTGCTAGACAAATGGTTCTTTAAAGCTTCAAACCTTGGTTAACCACTTCTTACCTACATGATGTAGATGGTATGTAGGTCACTTGCAATAGGCATAACATTATTTCTCAGTCTATAAAATTGCCGTAATCTGTATTTTTAGGGGCCAATTGATTTCTTCTTTGTAATATTTTTGTTAGCACATTCATTCTGTACATATATATATATATATATATATATATATATATATATATATATATATATATATAAAGCAGCACCTTTTTCAGATGAATATAGGGTGCAATATACTCGTCTGGACACATGACCAATGTCCCAAAATTCGTAACAAACTCCAAAATACAAGACATCACTCAAGATTTAGTGGGAAATAAATAAATAGGATCACTTTAATCACCACTTGCAATGTTTCAGTCCTACTCCATGGGGCCTTTCTCAAGCTTGAGAAAGGTCCCATGGAGCAGGGCTGAAATTTGGCAAGTGGTGATTAAAGTGATCCTATTTATTTATTTCTCACTAAATCTGGAGTGATGCCTTGTATTTTGGAGTTTGTTATAGCTATATAAATACATATATATATATATATATATATATATATATATATATATATATATATATATATATATATATATACACTACCGTTCAAAAGTTTGGGGTCACCCAGACAATTTTGTGTTTTCCATGAAAACTCACACTTATATTTATCAAATGAGTTGCAAAATGACTAGAAAATATAGTCAAGACATTGACAAGGTTAGAAATAATGATTTTTATTTGAAATAATAATTTTCTCCTTCAAACTTTGCTTTCGTCAAAGAATGATCCATTTGCAGCAATTACAGCATTGCATACCTTTGGCATTCTAGCTGTTAATTTGCTGAGGTAATCGGGAGAAATTTCACCCCATGCTTCCAGAAGGCCATGGGCTTGATGGGCACTTCTTGCATACCATACGGTCAAGCTGCTCCCACAACAGCTCTATGGGGCTGAGATCTGGTGACTGCGCTGGCCACTCCATTATAAACAAAATACCAGCTGCCTGCCTCTTCCCTAAATAGTTCTTGCATAATTTGGAGGTGTGCTTTGGGTCATTGTCCTTTTGTAGGATGAAATTTGCTCCAATCAAGTGCTGTCCACAGGGTATGGCATGGCGTTGCAAAATGGAGTGATAGCCTTCCTTATTCAAAATCCCTTTTACCTTGTACAAATCTCCCACTTTACCAGCACCAAAGCAACCCCAGACCATCACATTACCTCCACCATGCTTGACAGGTGGCGTCAGGCCCTCTTCCAGCATCTTTTCAGTTGTTCTGCATCTCACAAATGTTCTTCTGTGTGATCCAAACACCTCCAATCTTCCTCTGTCCAATGTCTGTGTGCTTTTGCCCATATTAATCTTTTCCTTTTATTAGCCAGTCTCAGATATGGCTTTTTCTTTGCCACTCTGCCCTGAAGGCCAGCATCCCGGAGTCGCCTCTTCACTGTAGACGTTGACACTGGCGTTTTGCGGGTACTATTTAATGAAGCTGCCAGTTGAGGACCTGTGAGGCGTCTATTTCTCAAACTAGAGACTCTAATGTACTTGTCTTGTTGCTCAGTTGTGCAGTGGGGCCTCCCACTTCTCTTTCTACTCTGGTTAGAGCCTGTTGGTGCTGTCCTCTGAAGGGAGTAGTACACACTGTTGTAGGGAATCTTCAGTTTCTTGGCAATTTCTCGCATGGAATAGCCTTCATTTCTAAGAACAAGAATAGACTGTCGAGTTTCACATGAAAGCTCTCTTTTTCTAGCCATTTTGAGAGTTTAATCGAACCCACAAATGTAATGCTCCAGATTCTCAATTAGCTCAATGGAAGGTCAGTTTTATAGCTCCTCTAAACAGCAAATCTGTTTACAGCGGTGCTAACATAATTGCACAAGGGGTTTCAAGTGTTTTCTAATCATCCATTAGCCCTCTACAGTTAGCAAACACAATGTACCATTAGAACACTGGAGTGATGGTTGCTGGAAATGGGCCTCTATACACCTATGTAGATATTGCATTAAAAACCAGACGTTTGCAGCTAGAATAGTCATTTAGCACATTAACAATGTATAGAGTGTATTTCTGATTAATTTAATGTTATCTTCATTGAAAAAAACTGTGCTTTTCTTGCAAAAATAAGGAAATTTCTAAGTGACCCTAAACTTTTGAACGGTAGTGTATATATATATATATATATATATATATATATATATATATATATATATATATAATCCAAAAATCAGGCAGCACTCCAAGGTATAAGCAAAGTAGAAAAAGGTGCTTTATTGGTCCATATACACACACAACCTTTCAGCTCAACACAGGAGCCTTTTTCAAGTGAACAGATTCATGTCATGCCCACACATTTATAGGAGAACCAATATTATAAAAAAGTAGTGCCAATAAAATGCAACACACATATAAGGTTGCCAAAAAGGTACAAGGTGAATACATATATGCAACATTAGATGAGTAAGAAATGTGTTATAAAGATACTATCCCAACAGAGCTGTAATACATTACAGAAAGTTATACAATCTAACAATCTTTTAATTGTATATAATTAGATGGGATCGTGCACATGTGTAGGTATCACTACACTTGAGGGACTCACCGAGAGTAATTATCCGGCTCCAACGTAAACACAGGACATGTGTTGTAATCACCATTATTGAGCTGCTACTGCGCAGACTCATGAATGTCAGGCTGTCAGAAGCATTAGTATTCGTACTGCGCATGTCACGCATGCGCAGTCTCAAAAGGAACGCCAGTCAGCCATACCAGAAGAGGGCAAATGCCAATCATAGACATTTGAAGAAAATCCCCTCTTCTGGTATGGCTGACTGGCGTTCCTTTCGAGACTGCGCATGCGTGACATGCGCAGTACGAATACTAATGCTTCTGACAGCCTGACATTCATGAGTACTAGTCAAAAGTATGAAGGAACACATATGGAATTAAGTGGTAAACAAAACAGTGTTAATCAAACAAGAAAATGTTTTATATTTTAGATTCTTCAAAGTAGCCCCCTTTAGCTTTGATAACAGCTTTGCACACTATTGGCATTCTCTCAATCAGCTTCATGAAGTAGTCACCTGGAATGGTTTGCCTACACTTATTGGCTGTTTTTCCTCCACTCTGCGGTCCAATGCATCCCAAACCATCTCAATTGGGTTTAGGTCGGGTGATTGTGGAGGCCATGTCATTTGACACAGCACTCCATCATTCTCCTTCTAGGTCAAATACCGCTTACATAGCCCAGAGGTGTGTTTGGGGTCATTGAACTGTTGAAAAATAAATGATGGTCCCAATAAGCGCAAACCAGATCGGATGGCATTTTGTTGCAGAATGCTGTAGTAGCCATGCTGGTTACGTGTTTCTTGAATTTTGAATAAATCACCAACTGCGTCACCAGCAAAGCACCCCCACATCATGACACCTCCTCCTCCACCATGCTTCACAGTGGGAACTACACATGTAGAAACCTTCCACTCACCTTTTCTACATCTCACAAAAACATTGTTGTTGGAACCAAAATTCTCAGATTTTTAAACATTAGACTAAAGTAAAGATTTTAACTGGTCTAATGTCTATTCCTTGTGTTTCTTAGCCGAAGCAATTCTCTTCTTCTTCTTCTTCTTCTTCTTCTTCTTGTTCCTCAGTAGTGGCTTGTTGGAACAATTTTACCATAAAGGCCTGATTCTCGCAGTCTTCGCTAAATAGTTGATGTTGAGATGTGTCTGGTACTTAATCTCTGTGAAGCATTTATGTGGGCTCTAATCTGAGATGTGGCTAATTTTCCGATTTCTGAGGCTAGTAAGGAATTAATTTATCCATTGCAACAGAGGTAACTCCTGGTCTTCCTTTCCTGGGGTGGTCATTTGATGGTTTTCAGGAATACACTAGGTTAGCTTCAAAGTTATTGAAACTTTCCAGAGTGACTGACCTTTATGTCTTAAAGAAATGATGGACTGTGTTTTCTCTTTACTTAGTTGAGTGGTTCTTCAAAATAGAAAATATATATGGGAGGTATCCTCCAGCTCACCTTCAGCAGAATCACGCTGCTTGCTGCGCCCGGAAGGTATATACGCTGCCTATGATTAAGGATGCTGTGGGTGTCTGAAACGTGTAGGCAGCGTATATACCTTCCCATCCACCTTTGCACTTGGATATGTGTCCTCAATTTTAAAGATTTTTTCAAATAAAATTGGAACCTAGTTTCCTTTTAAACAACTTTACTTCTCAATTTTTTGGCACTGGATCCTTCCTTGTTTCTCTGTTCGTTTGAGTGGTTCTTGCCATAATGTGGATTAGAACAGTAGTTGAATAGTGTTAAGCAACTGATGGTCTCAAACACATTATGAAGACAAGAAATGTAACGAATTAACTCTTGACAATGCATGCCTGTTAATTGAAAACCATTCCAAGTGACTACCTCACAAAGCTGATTGAGAGAACGCCAACAGTGTGCAAAGCTGTTAGATTCTTCATTTTGAAGAATCGAAAATTAAAACCAAATTATGGTTTGATGACAATTTTTACCACTTAATTCCATATGTGTTCCCATCACTAATATTTATTGTACATTGAGTGTTGCACTCTAGTTTATCCTGCTTACAGCATGACTCGCAGGCTTGAGGTACAACCTGCCACAAATGGCACAAAAAAAGGTGCATTCAACACTTCACGCTTTCACACCACATCAAAACACTTTACTAATGCCAGCCACATAAAATCTCTCGTGCTGGTAAAAAAACTCTGAAAAAATCTGCTGAAATAATTTCATAGACTCTCAAAGGTGTCTGACTTCAGGCCTTGTCCACATTAGAAACAAGCTCTATGTCCCGAGATGCTGAAGTGCACCACCCAGTCAATTCATCTTTGTTGGACAAAGAAGCATCATTGTCAAAACTACCAGGGCATTAGGTTGTATGGCGTGACTCTCTATTGCTGCCTGTAACGCCTTGCAGGTATGTGGACCCACTGTGCCACTCCACCGTAACGAATCAGCTGCTGATCAACAGAATCTGAGAGTCAGTAATGCAAAAGTACCTGGAAGATCAGAAGTGGGCAAATGGCAGACAGTCAGCGGGAGGCTAGGGCTCTGGACTGGAGTAGTGCAGTAGTCTCGCACACTGGACTTGGCTAGGAGACCGGACTGGAGAAGTGCAGTCAACTCGGATACTCGGAATGGCACGGGCACCGAACACAGATGGTGAAGTCGTCTCGGAAACCTGGTATGGCACGGGCACTGAGCACAGATGGTGAAGTCATCTCAGACATTCGGTATGGCACGGGCACTGTACACAGATGGTAAACTCGACTTGGACACACGACTTGGCACTGGAACTAAACACAATTACTGGATACGGGAAACGGAATACAGGATACGGGATACAGGATACAGCTAAAGAACCATTTGCAGGACAAACATGGGTAGACACAACATTGCTCAGGCAAGCAATCAATGGGCAGAGTTCCTTTTATATTTCCTGGTATGCTGGGATAGGTTGTGGGGGATTTTCCTGGTGTGTGTGCTGGCCCTTTAAGAGTGGGGGCGAGCATGCGCATGCACCCCAGGGGTATCAACAGGAGTGGAAACTAGTGCACGTTGACGTCTCAGAGAGAGGAGATGCCGGCAGGAGCTCAATGGTCTGTGGTCTCAGCCGGTGGTGAGTATAGGATGTCGGCGGTTTGCGACCGCAGTCATTACACTGCCCTCCACAAACCAAAAGTTAACCTCATATATAGACAAGCAAATACTGGAACATACATGAAGGCACATATTTGGACATACGGGCAAATATATGCACGCACATAATGGACATACACATAACCATACATAAATGTAAAGATATAGGGATACAGACACACACACACACACACACACACACATATATATATATATATATATATATATATATGTGTGTGTGTGTAATATATATATATATATATATATATATATATATATATACAGTCCAGATACGAATGAACACAGCACTCCATGAATCCAGAAAATCAGGCCATGTGCTCGTCACCAGGGGGTGAATCACTTCCCCTTTTTTTTAAAGATAGAAAAAAACATAGAACGCAGTAACGGCACCAGGACTTCAAGATGGATGAAAGCAGGGTGGATTTACTCACCTCAATACAGCGACGTTTCAGTTCAAAAGGAACCTTTCTCAAGCCATGCAGTCCTGGTGCCATTGCTGTGTTCTATGCTTTTTTAAATTTATATATATATATATATATATATATATATATATATATATATACACATACACACAGAAGGCACATATGCACACACCACGGCACATATATACACACATACTGGAACATATAAAAATATATAAAAGCACATATAAAGACATACATGAAAATATATACACACACAGGCACATATATAGACAAATACTGGAACATATACAAATATATAAAAGCACATATATAGACATACATGCAAATATATACACACAGAGGCATGTATATACACAAAGGTACAAATATACATGCACAGAGACATATACACATACAGATCCATAAAACTCACACACACAGGAGGCACACATATCCATAGTACAGATAATGCAGTAGATGTTACCTGCCGTCCTATGTAACACCACAGATAACACACAATGATAACTATAATTACAGATAATGTAGTAGACACACAGAGACACATATAGACACAGAGACATATGTAGATACTCATAGACACATGTACACAAACAAAGATACATGTACACACAGAGACACAAATAAACACATAGGCATATATAGACACACATAGGCACATATAAAGACTCAGGAAGCAGAAAGATTCTCCAATAGGCATTTACCTCCTCCGTTGCTGAACATGCTCACAGGCATCTTGCAGGGGCAGGCTGTAAGCGGAGCTTCCTTCTCTCCTCTTGCTGCATCTGCTCCTGTCTCCTCCATGTGTAACCAGGAGCAGTGGGTATAGGGCTCATCAAACGGCCTGCTAGTGGCACCCCCTACATGCAGGGAGGCTGCAGCACCCTGTGCACTCGCACAGATCACACACCCCTACGGCCGGCCCTGGATACTACTGTCTTCTGATGGTAAAATCTCTTCTGAGGAGCACTTGAATGTTTATCCCTTACTACATGATATTTGGAAACCGATTAATTGCTATAATACCGCAATCTCTAATTTATCTTACAACTGGGAAATGTTTAAGAATGAATTTTGATGCTGAGGCAGGATGTGTCTAAAATTAAAGAGAGAGTGGTGGCTAATGAGTTAAAAACAAGCACTAATGAGGAAAGAATTGTGTCTCTTGAGAAAGGATATAAACAGGTGAAAGCTATTAACTACCAGCAGCTGTCGTATATGGAAATGATGGAGGATCGCTCTAGACGCAATAACATTAGACTTGTGGGCCTTCCAGAAAAAGTGGAAATTACAGATATGGTGGCTTTTATTGAGAGATGGTTTTCATAAGTTGTGATAAAAACATATTTTCCTTGGTCTACAAAGAGAGACATTTTTAATTATTCAAAACACAAAAAATAGAGTGTTAGTGTTGCTTCAATAAAAAAAGCGATTACAACTCCAACCGCATCTGTATTTATCTCACCCCTATTTAAATACGGGGATGGGATACAAGAGTGCGAATTGCCCCTTCTTTCTTATTAAGGATTTTAATAATATCTAATATCACTGTATTGAATAGATCCTCTGCTATTCCTACAAAGGAATCACAGGACACTTTATTCTGGAAATTTATTTTCTAGAATTAGACTGAATAGATGTATGGAGAGAGAAACATTCCTTACTGATACAGTATTTATGTTTTTTTCAGATCACACACACGTCTTTATTGAGGACTGACCTATAAAGGTCCTTTAACACCAGAAAATTTCTGCCAATAGACGAAGGAGATATAGCATGTCATTTGCCGCTCATTTAGCACTATTAACATGAAGCAATCATTGTACTGTATTGGGACAATTCACTGTATTTCAAAGATATATTCAATTGTGCTCCCACAACATAACAATTTTAAAGAATTCACTGGTGTGATATGAGTAAAATATAACATTTATTTATAACTCTCTAAAAACAGGGGTACAATCACCACTGTGAAAAAGCCCCACCGTGTGTATAAAAACGTATTAAATAGTAAACACTGAGTTCTAATTCAATTGTGAACCTACTATAGCTCAGTGTTAAACAAGAATATCAATACGGAATCAGCATTTGAAAAGTGGGCATAACAATAGTCTTGACCCTAATTCACACTAGAGTCCGTGATAACCGCACCGGAAGCTCCTAGTGTTGAGGTAAACAAACAATGCTAGTGTTCCCTATGCTAAAAAATTCCTATTCACAACCGACCCTACGCGTTTCAATACTCATCATCAGGGGTCTGTAGCTTGGTCACTCTGGCCGGGATGCCAGCGATATTTAGTTCAGCAGCAGGTATTCTGCTGTACACCACGGAAGCATGCTCGCATAGATGTCAGCGGCATGCTTCATTCTGGGACTCTAAGTTATTTAAAGCATCTGACTCCTCCCCCTGTCCTCGGCACCGCCAATCGAAACAGCCAATCACACTCACCACTCGAATTCGTGACACCTGTCCATGTGACTCCCGGCCATCTGCTGACAGCCAGGAACCAACATCGACCGCATCAATTGCCGAACGCGCAGGCGCAGTAGAGGCCACAAACGAATCGCCCATGCTGCCGGGAACTCACCACTGCAAGGAAGGAGTATAACGATATTAAGAGTTTGGGTAAGTGTTGCGGGTCAGCTCAAAACCCGCAGCTGGACTGCCATTGATAAAACAACTACACTGTAAGTACTGTGTAGATAAATGAGTGTCTACCCCACTATGAAGTGTCATTGGAACACCTGCTGAATAAGGACCATAGCCAGACTGCCCATACGATGATTATTATTGATGAAGAGTCCACCTATCATGACGGCCATGTGGGTATCTTGCTCTCCTGAAGGGATAACTGGCCATGGAAATGCATGTTTGAATAAAACATGCATAATTTGTCTGCTCATTCAAACCCCCTGGTTGTATATTATATTTTAGGAATAGGGAAAAGGGGAAAAGAGTTGTAGTTCCTATTAGAAATGGAAAAAAATATTTAAATTTTATTAGTATATTTGGGTTAAAATAATTCTAAAATAATTCTATATATTTCTCAATGTAGGTCAAAATTTATTTAGCAGTGCAGAGGACCCCTTGTCCTGCACTTCAAGACCAAAATTTGTCTTATGTATGCTAATATAATACAACAATAAAGTTGGACTATTACTTGCTGAGGTAAGTATAAATCTGCTCACATAGGCATATTATATGCACTGTGTGAATCAGTATTAGCTGTCAATCACTAAACATTGTATCAGTTTTGTGTGTACTGATATTTGCAATGTTTTCTGTTATTAAATAGACATTGTATCTAATTCTTGTGCTGTGCACTCGCCAATCTATAGATCCACTGGGCTTCCTTTCGCAGTATGAGGTTGTCCCAGTCACCTCCCCGTTTGGGAGGCCTAATGAGTTCAATTGCTTGAAATTTAAGACATTCTGCACGACCCTGATGTGTAGCGTGTACATGTTTAGATATAGGAGTATCTCTAGAATTCGCAATGTCGCCAACATGTTCTCTGATCCGGCGCCGAAACTGCCGCACCGTTTTTCCCACATAATTCAGTGGACATGGACATGTTATCAGATATACCACCCCTGCTGTTTTACAATTGACAAAATCACGAATGTCATATTCCAATTGCGTAACGATACTCCTGAACTTGTCACCTTTTTGAATAAAATCACAAGCCTTCCACCTGCCACATCTATGTGTGCCTGGTATTTGTCTGTCCAGCCATGTTCCTTTTGGTGCAATGGGGTCAAAACAACTATGCATAACTCTGTCTCTGATGTTTTTCCCTCTCCGGAATGTGACTGAAGGCCATTGCGTGATCTGATCTATCAAATCTACATCAGTACTACGAATACGCCAATACCTCTTCAGGATCTCCATAATTTCACATTGTTTAGAATCATAAGTACCTATGAGTCTCGTAACTCTCTCTTCCCTCCGTTGTCTAGGAACAAGAAGACTCTGCCTGTCCGCATCTCTCGCTCCCACATAGGCCTTTCTGATCACTCCCTTAGGGAAACCTCTATCCTTCAGTCTGGTTGTAAGTTCCTGTGCCTGTCTCTCAAAGTCGTCCATGGAGCTGCAATTCCGGCGTACTCTCATGAACTGACCTTTGGGGATACCGAGTTTGAGGGGATAAGGATGACAACTGTTCCATTGCAGGAAACTGTTGGTTGCTGTTTCCTTACGATGTACTTGAGTGCAGATTGTACCCTCTGATGTTTTTATAATTTTAAGGTCTAAGAAAGACAGTTCCTGATTGCTGATTTCACATGTGAACCTTAGCCCTAGATCGTTCTGGTTAAGGGCAGCCACAAACATATTGAATTCTTCCACTGTTGAATTCCAGATCCAGATCCCTATTGACGAAGTCCACTTGAAAAAACTCTCCCCAAAAACAATTGTCTCCTCCCACCAGCCAAGAAATACATTTGCATAGGTGGGAGCAGTTGGACTCCCCATTGCTGTACCACATTGCTGGTGAAAAATCCTGTCTTCAAAGATAAATACATTTTTCTCCAGCACAAAATGTAATAACTGCAGAACTAGCTGGTTATGAGCCACAAATTGAGTACCTCTAGATCTCAAGAAGTACTCTACCGCTTCACAGCCAAGTTTGTGTGGAATGGAGGAATACAAAGCCTCTACATCCAGGCTAGCCAGGAAAGTACTGCGTTCCAAAGTGATACCTTCAATTTGTTTCAAAACATCCATGGTATCACGTACATATGATGTTAAACCCAGTACAAACGGACGCAACACCTGATCTATATAAGTGCTTACATTTTGAGTTAGATTGTTTATGCCTGAAACAATGGGTCTGCCACGTAAGGGGGGATACCCTTTGTGGATTTTGGGCAGGCTATAAAAACATGCCATGATGGGAAATTGTGGAAATAAGAAATTAAATTCACTAGCACTGATCAAGGACCTGCTTTTTGCATCACCCAAAATGCCCAAAAGCTCCTTTTTGAACAGTGCTGTGGGATTATCCTTTAAGATGGTATAACAGTTAGGATTGAGCAAAATGTCCTCACACATTTTTTTATAGTCTTCCCTGCTCATAACCACGATGTTCCCACCCTTATCGGATGCTTTCAGAAAAATATTTTGTTTTTTCTCCAATGTGGTTAGGGCTAGCCGTTCAGACTTAGACAAATTGTTGTCAATACCCCTCATATCCTGACTCAATAGTTTAATCTCCTCTCCCACCATATCAACAAATAAGTCCACATTACTGAAATCTCCTATTGGTGGCAGCTTCCTACTCTTAGTCTTTAAATTAGTAAACGGGCCTTGTCCTGGGGCTCTACTTGACTCCTCCAGTAGCCCCTCCAAGGCCTCAAGGCCTTCCAAGTCAGATATTTCTAAACCCATTTCCATACATTTTTTTCTATTATGATGTTTACATTTTTTTATCCATTTGAGTTTTCGAGCAAACAAATTTAAGTCCTTTATCCAGGTAAATGAATCAAACCTCACTGTGGGGACGAATGAAAGCCCCTTCTCTAATAACATAGTCTCAGATGCGCTAAGATTATACTCAGATAAATTGATGATTTGTAACTTATCTGTATCTCTTCCCTTCACTAATCCTTTTGTCCCCTCAGCATGTAGCGGGAAATGGGGGGATTGTTGGCTAAAAAATTATTGCCACTATTGGAAGAGGCTCTGGCCCTACCTCTGCTCCTGCCTCTAGCACCACCCCTAAATCTCTGTCTACCACCACCAGTCCCAAAGAAAGGACCCACTCTTTCAGAGTCTGTTGTCTCACTCTCAGATGTAGATGGGTCAGAGTCTCTTGGTCCCCTATTAAGTTGTTGGTGTTGTTGTTGCTGTTCGTTGACAAAATCGTAAGCTTTTTTCTCCCTAAATTTCTGCAAATCTCTCTGGAACTGGAAGTGCTTACGCTCTTTTAAATGATTGGTAAACCTCTCTAGAGTTTGTTGTAGGATTTTGTCTTTTTTCTCAAAGCCAGGGGTATCGACCAGAGTCTTAGCCGTCTCAATTTCTTTTTTAAGGTCAGCACTAATGTGATCAAACTGGATTTTCTCTTCCTCAACCAAAATTTCCATTAGTCTCAGTGAACTCCCTGTGATCTCCTGTTCCCACCTCTCTTTTATATTAGATGTTTTTAATCTGGAAGCAGGGGCAATAGGTATTCTTAGGCCTCTAGGTACTATTTTATTCTTGAGATAGTTCTCCAGACTCTGGATCTCCCACCAACTCCTTGTATAATCCTTATGTAGTCTAGTCAGGTTTTTAAAGGAGGATTTCAGGGACACACCCTGCGTTGTATACACCAGTTCACACTCAGAGAAGACGCTTTTTGCTTCACTCATCCATCCCTCTGTACTCAAATCAGAGAGTGCAAAGGCTGCCATACCCAGATGAAATGTACTATATGAAGAACTGTATAATTTGTATAATTCACTGTATTTCAAAGATATATTCAATTGTGCTCCCACAACATAACAATTTTAAAGAATTCACTGGTGTGATATGAGTAAAATATAACATTTATTTATAACTCTCTAAAAACAGGGGTACAATCACCTCAATCATTACTGTATGGGGACAAACAAGATCTTTTGTTACAGTTTTTTGGCGGCAATACATCCTTGTTTACACGGAGAGATGTGTCGACAACGATAGTTAGATAACATAAAATAACATAAAAGATGCGATTAGCTGACATATGAGTGTTTGCTAGTTTTCCAGCTGATTGCTGGGCCCTTTTACACAGGCTTTTGATTAAGAATGAGCGTTCCGTTACCACATTCATTGGCCCATGTAAAAGGGTCTTTACTTGGTAATGCACTTTCTTTAACCCCTTCCCGACATTTGATGTATCCATACGCTAAAGTCGGGTAGGGGAAGTATGGAACTCCGTGAACCCGCTACATACGATGCCGGTGTCGGCTGTATGTTACAGCCGACACTTCAGAGTAACGAGCGGCATCATGCTCGAGCGCGATCCCGCTCGTTTAACTCGTTAAATGCTACGGTCAATAACGACTGCAGCATTTAAATAGTTAAAAAGAGGGGGCGACCCCCTCGAACAACTCATCGCGCCCCCCCGCAATACAATCATAGGGGGGCGATGGTTGCTATGGCTGCCTGGGGGACTAATGAAGGGCCCCAGGTCCGCCATCTTTGTGCTTAATAGAAGCCTGTCAGAATCACGATATACTGCAATACATTAGTATTGCAGTATATCGTGCAAGCGATCTAATGATCGCTGTTTGAAGTCCCTAGGGGGACTAATAAAAAGTAAAAATTAGTTAAATAAAGTTATTTTTTTATGTAAAAAAAAAAATAATTAAAATTAAAAGTTAAAAAAAAAACCTTTTCCCATTTTGCCCCTAGAGCATAGTAAAAATAAACAAAATAAACGTAAATGGTATCGCCTCATCCGTAAACGTCTGAACTATTACAATATATCATTATTTAACCCGCACGTTGAATACCGTAAAAAGAAAAAATTGTAAACGCCAGAATCTCTATTTTTTGGTGACCTCATCTCCAACAAAAAAATGAAATAAAAAGTGATCAAAACGTTGCATGTACACCAAAATGGTATTATTAAAATCTACAGCTTATCCTGCAAAAAAATAAGCCCTCATAACACTTATGGCTCTCAGAATTTGGTGACACAAAATAAATTTTCTTTTTTACACTTAGGCTTTACTTGTAAAAGTAGTAAAATATAGAAAAAAATATATATATATTTGGTATCACCATAGTTGTATTGACCCACAGAATAAAGTTAACATGTTGTTTTAATTGCACAGTGAATTCCTTAAAAATGACGCGCAAAAAACAATGGATGAATCACAGTTTTTTACATTTTCTACCCCACAAATATTTTTTTTCCCATTTCCTAGTACATTGTATGGCACAATAAATGGTGCTACGAAAACGTACAATTCGTCCCACAAAAATCAAGCCCTCATAGGACTATATTGATGGAAAAATAAAGAAGTTATGGCTTTTGGAAGGTGGGGAGGAAAAAACGAAAATAAAAATCTGAAAAAGGGCTTCGGCGGGAAGGGGTTAAAGTTAGTGGATGACATTTACTTCGGTAGTAGGGGATTGTCAGATCACTCAATGTTAATTATAAATGTTAGATTAGAACGAAAGCACGGGCAGGTGGAGATTGAATTCATTATGGTTAAATCTCATAAATAGGCATGATAAAATTATTTCTGAAATGTTTTTATATTTTAATTATAATGAAGGGTCCACTTCTCACTAAATGGTTTGGGACCCCTGTAAAGCGTATATAGTGTTTTGAAAGTGGGAAGTCCGGAAAATGGTTAGAAAAATAAATTAGACCTTCCCCGGCTATGACGTAAGTATTTGTCAAATGTCGTAAAGGGGTTAATGACTTAGGTTGAATACACACCCGCACGCAGCCAGAACCACGTGCACATATATTGGCAAATGGCCGCATAAGCTTACTCGTACTCGTGTGCCCATTTTTCACCCCATGTGGGCGTGACTTCGACTGTGTGCGACTGCCACTTCATGTGTTCTCACGCATTTAATTAGTAACACCTGGCTACGTATTACTCTTTAAATGATTGTGAAAGCAGGAAGGGTGTACTTATTGTTTCCAACTTGGTTTGCGAATGTTGATTTATTTGTTTGAGATTAAAAAAAACGACATATGGAAATCCCTTGCTTTACTCTCAATTGACATGGATACATTTCCAACTAGTCCCTAAAAGTTACTTTCTTCAAACTACTCACCACGATAGTCCCTACCTTTAGTTACTAGGCAAAAATTTGCCCATGTGTTAAATGAAGGACGCGCTACATCCAGGGGTGAATACTTACAACAGAGAGCCCTTGTGCAAGAACAGTATAATTGGATGACCACATGGTGCCTGCCATAGACCTCATTCACGTCTCTTTAGAAAATCCCTAACCATTGTTCCAATGAACCACCAAATGTGAGAATGGACAGGAGGGAATGCAGTCCCTTATCTGTCATCTAATAGCCAGTAAGAATCATTATTTATTTTGTAAAGTGTAACAGAACATATGGTATGTCTGCCCCTGACTACAACCACAGTAAACAATTAGGGGATATAAGTGGGAATTGTTGATTCAAAAGTATATCTGCCTTGGTCCTTAACCAACAAATCTATTTTCCTAAAAAATAGAAGCTATGGTTATTCTGCAAATATAGCTAATCTTCTGTAACGCTACAGAAGTAGCCATCTTTATCTTGGCTTTTAACGCATTAAATAAACAGCGGCAAGAAACTTTAACTAGACTTTTTCAATGGCTTTTCAATGGCTTTTGTTGAGTGATATCACGCTGCAGTCAAGATAAACTGTGCAACATCTGTAGATGTCTGGAATTAACATACTATATGTTGCACCTTATCGCTAATGTTAGAGGAATAATAGATTATTTTACAAATTAAATTCTCCTTAACTTAAACTATACCCACTGTTACTTATAGATTGTAATATACTGCATACACCCCTGGTCTTTGTTCTTTAACTGTGCTATAATACTATGTATCTACACTTTATTGTATTACTTTTATTTATACATGACAATGTTTCTTATAACTTTTTAAAATGTATTCCTTCAATAAAAACTAACGTTTAAAATAAATGAAATACATTTTTTGTTTTCTTTTTTTTTTGGCCCCAGAGGTTATTTCTTTGTTTTCTTTTAAATAAAAAAAATTGAATGATTGAAAACATTTGTAAGTAATCCCTTTCCATAGTAATATTATAAAATGTGAATGGCTGAGGTGTAGGGCAGTTTTATCGTTTTAGGTAAAGTTTTATATAAATAACTCATTTAATTGAACAATAAATATGCTGCAATTTTTCAATATGCCGTACATTAAAGCGTACCTCCAATGACATTGCCTAAAAATAATTTTTTTGCACTACTGAATAGAGTGTTTCACTACAATTCCAACGATACCTAGATTATGCAGATAGCTGCTTCCTAGCCCGAGATGCAGCCCTTATACCTGTCAGAGAGTAAATGTAAAATCCTCTCTTGCTGCATATTGAAATTAGCGGGCACTTCCTGATTCCGACATCAGCTAAGGGAATCGAAGCTAGAGCTTGTGCCCTTATATCCCAGGATGCTTTGCTTTTAACTCATGCATGAGCACATCTGCTCAGCCAATCAGGTCACAGAATCTTCTACTGCAATCTCTCCCCAGCATATAGTATCTATACGGACATCTTCTGCAAGTCAGGAGTAAAGACAGACAACTACTGCAATCACTGGATCCATGTATCATGCTAATATATAGCATGATGCTATATATTAGCATCATGTGTGCGTACACACATACACACACACACACACACACACACACACACTCTCCCGAAGCAGCCATTTTTCGGATTTTCACTTTAGTTTGTTCCTCCCCACATTCCAAAAGCCACAACTTTTGTATTTTTCCATCAATAGTGCCGTATGAGGGCTTGTTTTTGCGGGACAAGTTGTCGATTTTCAAAGCACCATTTATTTTAACATATAATGTAGTGGGAGACTAGAATAAAAATATTTGTGCAGTAAAATAGGAAAATAACACTGATTCCTTAACCCCTTCCCGCACCTGGACGTACTATTAGGTCATGGTAGCTGTATCGTTCGCGCTCCATGACCTAATAGTACGTCACGGGAGTAACGGCCATTTCGGCCGTCCTCCCGACACATACAGGAGCTGTGACAGCTGCTGTCTCGTACAGCAGCTGCTGCAGCTCCTACAGCGGGGACCGATCGCTGTGTCCCCGCTGATTAACCCCTTAAAAGCCGCGTTCAATAGAGATCGCGGCTTTTTAGGGGTTAAGCTACATTCGCCGGCCTGCTACACGATAGCGGCCGGCGATTGTAACTATGGCAACCGGACACCAAACAATGGCGTCCGGCTATGCCACAGATGGAAGCCTAGTGGGTCCTGACAAAGTCAGGACCCACTATGCTTGCTGTCAGTGAGTAGCTGACAGCTCTAATACACTGCACTACGCATGTAGTGCAGTGTATTAGAATAGCGATCAGGACCTCCTGCCCTCAAGTCCCCTAGTGGGACAAAGTAATAAAGTTAAAAAAAAGTTAAAAAAAGATGTGTAAAAATAAGAAAATAAAAATTTTAAAAGTAATAAAAGTAAAAATCCCCCTTTTTCCCTTATCAGTCCTTTATTATTAATAAAAATAGATAAATAAACAAATAAACTATACATAATTGGTATCGCCGCGTCCGTAACGGCCTGAACTACAAAATTATTTTGTTATTTATCACGCGTGGTGAACGCCGTAAAATAAAATAATAATAAACCGTACCACAATCACAATTGTTTGGTCACTTCACCTTCCAAAAAATGGAATAAAAAGAGATCAAAAAGTCGCATGTGCCTAAAAATGGTAATGATTGAAACTACAGTTCGTTACGCAAAAAATAAGTCCTCGCAGGGCTTTCTTGATGGAAAAAGAAAGTTCTGGCTCTTAGAATAAGGCAACACAAAAAGTGAATGATTTTTTACAAAACGTATTTTATTGTGCAAACGCCATAAGACATAAAAAAAACTATAAACATATGGTATCACCGTAATCATATCGCCCCACAGAATAAAGTGAATATGTCATTTATAGCGCATGGTGAACGCTGTAAAAAAATAGAATAAAAAAAACAATAGTAGAATTGCTGTTTTTTAGTCACCACGCCACCTAAAAATAGAATAAAAACTGATCAAAAAGTTGCATGCACCCCAAGAAAAGTTACAATGAATTCCTCAAGGGGTCTAGTTTCCAAAATGGGGTCACTTTTGGGGGTTTCTACTGTTTTGGCACCACAAGATCCCTTCAAACCGGACATGGTGCCTAATAAAAAAAGAGGCCTCAAAATCCACTAGGTGCTCCTTTGCTTCGGTGGCCGGTGCTTAAGTCCATTACCGCACTAGGGCCACATGTGGGATATTTCTCAAAACTGCAGAATCTGGGCAATAAGTATTAAGTTGCGTTTCTTTGGTAAAACCTTTTGTGTTATAGAAAAAAATGCTATAAAAAGGATTTTCTGACAAAAATAAATATGTAAATTTCACCTCTACTTTGCTCTAAATTCCTGTGAAACACCTAAAGAGTTCATAAACTTTCTATATGCGGTTGTGAATACTTTGAGGGGTCTAGTTTCTAAAATGGGGTGTTTCGTAGGGGTGTCTAATATATAGGCTCCTCAAAGCAACTTCAGAACTGAACTGGATCCTAAAAAAAAATTAAAACGAGGCAATACTTTGCTTCTCCTAATGAGCATTGCGTACTCCAAGATGACCCCAGTTTTGACCGTTTGTATAAACAGAGACCCCTATTAGACCATTTCAGTGCCCGGTTTTCCCAAGCATACACCACCGAGACGTGTATTTCTATTGATGAGTCATTGGGAAATTTTAAAAGGAGGCTTCAATTCCGCCAGTACCTGCCGGGTAAGAGGGCAACGTATGGCGTGAAGATGTATAAGCTGTGCGAGTGCATCAGGGTATACCTACAAATTTAGGATATATGAAGGGAAGTACACCAGTGTTCAGCCCCCAGAATGCCCTCCCTTACTGGGAATTAATGCAAAAATTTTGTGGGATTTGGTGCACCCACTGCTGGACTAGGGTTAACACCTCTACCTGGATAATTTTTATACCAGCTTCCCACTCTTCAACTGCCTCGCTTCCAGAAGTACTGCGGCATGCGGCACTGCTAGAAAAAATCTGAGAGGCATCCCTAAGACTCTGCTTGGGCAAACACTCAGGAGGGGTGAGAGCAGGGCACAATCTAGCAGCAACATATTGTGTGTTAAGTACAAGACAAGAGAGATGCCACACCAGTACCCATGTACCTGTACGAGGTACCAGTACAGAGACCCCCAAACCAGACTGCATCCTGGACTACAATAGGTACATGGGAGGGGTGGACTTGTCAGATCAAGTCCTGAAGCCCTACAGTGCCATGCGGTGTGGTATAAGAAGCTGGCCGTGCACATCATACAGATGGCATTGTACAACTCGTACGTGCTACGTCGATGTGCAGGCCAGACGGGAACTTTCCTGGAATTTCAAGAGGTGGTTATCAAGAAACAAATTTTTAGAGACCAAGAAGGGGGGGGGGGCACCCAGTACTTCTGGAAGCGGGGCCACACACATCGTACAAGGGCAACACTTTCCAGGAGAAATTACCCAAACTGGCAAGTATGAAAAAGTGCTTAAAAATGTATCATACATCCCTTGATTTTTAATCTACCCCAGTTTTACTTACCCTGATGCACTCTGCACAGCTTATCCCCCTCATCTTTCCCTTCTAAGCCCTGCTGTGTGCCCAGGCAGCTGATAACAGCCACATTAAGGGTGTTGCCATACCCGTGGGAACACACATTACAGTTTATAGGGTGTATGTCTCTTGTCAAAATGCTCACTACACCTCTAGATGAATGCCTTAAGGGGTGCAGTTTTTAATATGGGGTCACTTCTTGGGGGTTTCAACTGTACTGGTACCTCAGGGGCTTCTGCATACATGACTTTGAACCAGAAAATCCCCAGTAGGCCAAATGGTGGTCCTTTCCTTCTGACGCCACCCATGGGCCCAAACATCAGTTTATCACCACAAATTGGGCATTGACGCACTCAGGACAAATTGGGAAACAAAATGGGGTATTTTATTTCTTGTGAAAATAAGAAATTTTCAGCCAAAACTACATATTATTGGAAAAAATTAATTTTGTTTCAATTTCCAGACCAATTCAAATAAGTTATGTGAAAAAATTATGGGGTCAAAATGGTAACAACACCAATAAATGAATTCCTTGAGGGGTGTAGTTTCCAAAATGGGGTCACTTCTGGTGGGTTTCCATTGCTTTGATACCTCTGGGGCTCTGCAAATGCAACATGGCACCCGAAAACCAATCCAGCAAAATCTGGACTCCAACGAACAAATAGCGCTCCTTTCCTTCTGAGCCCTCATATCACCACAAATAGAGTATTGCTGCACTCAGGACAAATTGAGCAACAAAATGGAGTGTTTTATTTCTTGTGAAAATAAGAAATTTTGAGCTAAATCTACATATTATTGGAAAATATATATATTTTTTAAATTCCCAGCCCAATTCAAATAAGTTCTGTGAAGAAACTATGGAGTCTAAATGGTCACATTACCCATCAATTAATTCCTTGAGGGGTGTAGTTTCCAAAATGGGGTCACTTCTGGTGGGTTTCCATTGCTTTGATACCTCTGGGGCTCTGCAAATGCGACATGGCTCCCTAAAACCAATCCAGCAAAATCTGCACTCCAAAGAACACACAGCGCTCCTTCCCTTCTGAGGCCTCCCATGGGCTCAAACGGCAGTTTATCACAACAAATGGGGTATTGCTGCACTCAGGAGAAATTGGGCAACAAAATGGGGTATTTTGTTCCCTGTATAAATAACACATTTTGATAAAAAATTACATCTTATTGGAAAAAAATTAAATTTTTTTCATTTCACAACCCAATTCAAATAGGTGCTGTGAAAAAACTTTGGGGTCAAAATGGTAACAACAACCATAAATGAATTCCTTGAGGGGTGTAGTTTCCGAAATGGGGTCACTTTTGGGGGATTCCTACTGTTTTGGCACCTCAACACCTCTTCAAACCTGGCATGCTGCCTAAAATATATTCTAATAAAAAAAGAGGCCTCAAAATGCACTAAGTGCTTCTTTGCTTCTGGGGCTTGTGTTTTAGTCCACAAGCATACTAGAGCCGCATGTGGGACATTTCTAAAAACTGCAGAATCTGAACAATACATATTTAGTAGTGTTTCTCTGGTAAAACATTCTGTGTTACAGAAAAAAAATTAATACAATTGAAATTCAGCAAGAAAAATTTTATTTGCAAATTTCACCTCCACTTTGCTTTAATTCCTGTGAAATGCCTAAAGGGTTAAATAAACTTTCTAAATGCTGTTTTTAATACTTTGAGGGATCTAGTTTTCAAAATGGGGTGTTTTATGCTGGTTTCTAATACATAGGCCCCTCAAAGCCACTTCGGAACCGAAGGTACCTTAAAAAAAAGGCTTTTGAAATTTTCTTAAAAATATGAGAAATTGCTGTTTATGTTCTAAGCCTTGTAACGTCCAAGAAAAATAAAAGAATGTTCAAAAAACAATGCCAGTAGACATATGGAAAATGTGAACTAGTAACTATTTTGGGTGGTATAACCATCTATTTTTCTGGCAGATGCATTTAAATTCTGAAAAATTCAATTTTTTATACATTTTCTCTAAATGTCGAAATTTTTTTACCAATAGACACAATATATCGTCCAAATTTCACCACTAACATAAAGCCCAATGTGTCACGAGAAAACAATCTCAGAATTGCTTGGATAGGTTTAAGCATTCCGACGTTGTTACCACATAAAGTGAAATATGGCAGATTTGAAAAATGGGCTCTGAGCCTTAAGGCCCAAAATCTTTTGCAGCATAGTTTTTTGTATTGAAAAGAGCTTCAATTGAGCCCCTACTCGACCCCCCGTGCCATTAAAGATTTTGCTTCCATAAAATATTTTTTCTGTGTGTCTGTGTTTTCTTAAAATCTTTATTACTACTGCCTTAGTAATGGCCGCTGTCTGATTAACAGTGTCCATTACTAAGGGGGGCTAAGTATTTGCCGGTGAAAAGGCTAACACTAACCCCTCAATTATTACCCCGGTACCTACCACCACCAGGAGTAGCAGGAAGAGGCAGGTACGATCCAGTACCCGACCATCTGTATTTGTGATGGATGTGCACTGGAGCGGCTGCAGGCTGGTATTAATAGGCTTGGAAAGTAATGTGGGCCTTCCCACCCTGGTAATGCTAGCCTGTTGATGCTATGTTGTATCTGGCTAGTTATGAAAAATGGGGGAGACCCGTCGTTTAAAAAAAATAAATAAAAAATTACTGAAAAAGAAAACGACGTGGGGTCCCCCCCATTTTTCATTACCAGCCAGCTACAACACAGCAGTATCAGCAGCCTAGCATTACCAGGATGGGAAGGACGATGGTGTTTGGACCTTCCCAGGCTAATAATACAAGCCTATGACCGCCCCAGTGCCTGACCATCACTTCAGATAGTCGGATACTGGATTGTACTGGATTGTACCCGACTATTCCCAGTAACCCAGGTGGCAGTGGGTACAGGGGTAATAATGGGGGTTAGTGTTAGCATTTTTACCGGCCAACACTAAGCCCCATCTTAGTAATGGACACTGTCAATCAGACAGCGGCCATTGCTAAAGCAGTGATAAAGTTAAAAAAAATCACAAACACATAGAAAAAATATTTTAATGTAATAAAACACCCCCAACTCAACTCAACGCTCGTTAACCATTTTATTTAAAAAAAAAGCCGTCATCAAAGGAGTACTCGAATCCGAAGTAGTCCAACAACCGAACCTGTAAAAAAACACAAATAAAAATTTGTAATAAAAAAAGGATGGAATAGCGTCGTAAACTACACTAATTGATCCTGAGGGATCCCATCAAAAAAACGTACAGTGGATATAAAAAGTCTACACACCCCTGTTAAAATGCCCATTTTTGTCACGTTACTAAATCAGTACAAGATGAATCATTTCAGAACTTATTCCACCTCTAATGTGACTCATAATCTGTACAATTCCATTGAAAAACAAACTGAAATATTTTACGGTGGAAAAATAAAAATAAAAAACAAAAATTATGTGGTTACATAAATATGCACACCCTTAACCCCTTTAGGACACAGCCTGTTTTGGCCTTGTGGACATAGGTGATTTTTTTGTCTCCCTTTATGTGGTAATAACTCCGGAATGCTTTTACCTATCCAAGCGATTCTGAGACTGTTTTCTCGTGACATATTGTACTTTATGTTAGTGAAAAAATTTGGTCGATAAATTCAATATTTATTTGTGAAAAACGTCACATTTTGCGAAAATTTTAAAAAATTTGCATTTTTCTAAATTTAAATGTATTTGCTTGTAAAACAGATAGCAATACCTAACAAAATAGTTACTAGTTAACATCCCCCATATGTCTACTTTATGTTTGCATAGTTTTTTTTTCACGTCCTTTTATTTTTCTAGTTCGTTACAAGGCTTAGATCTTTAGCAGCAATTTCTCATATTTTCAAGAACGTTTCAAAAGGCTATTTTTTCAGGGACCAGTTCAGTTCTGAAGTAGCTTTGAGGGCCTTCTATGTTAGAAAGTCCCCATAAATCCCCCAATTTTGAAAACTGCAACCCTCAAAGTATTCAAAACCACATTCAGAAAGTATTTTAACCCTTTAGGCGTTTCACAGGAATTAAGGCAAAGTAGAGGTGAAATTTACAAATTTCTTTTTTTTTTGCCGACATTCATTTGTAATAAAAAAAAAATCTGTAACACAGAAGGTTTTACCAGAGAAATGCAACTCAATATTTATTGTCCAGATTCTGCCGTTTTTAGAAATATCCAACATGTGGCCCTAGTGTCCTAATGGACTGAAGCACCGGCCTCAGAAGCAAAGGAGCACCTAGTGGATTTTGGGGCCTCCTTTTTTTAGGAATATATTTTAGGCACCATGTCAGATTTGAAGAGGTCTTGTGGTACCTAATCAGTCGAAACCCCCCAAAAGTGACCCCATTTTGGAAACTACACCCCTCAAGGCATTTTTCTAGGGGTATAGTTAACATTTTGACCTCACAGTTTTTTTTGCTGAATTTAGTGGAATTAGTCTGTCAAGAAGAAAATCACCTTTTTTTCTGTGGAAACATAGAATTTTTTAATTTTTAGAAGAAATAAAGGAGAAAAAGCAGCCCAACATTTGTAAAGCAATTGTTCCCGATTATGGTAATACCCCATATGTGGTAATAAACTGCTGTTTGGTCTCACTGCAGGGCTCAGAAGAGAGGGAGCGCCTTTTACATTTTGGAGCGCAGATTTTGCTGGATTGGTTTTCAGTGCAATGTCGGGTTTGCAATGCCCCTGAGGGACCAAAACAGTGGAAACCCCCCAAAAGTGACCCTATTTTTGAAACTACACCCCTCATGGAATTTTCTAGGGGTATAGTGAGCATTTTGACCCCACAGATTTTTTTGTAGAATATAGTGGAATTAGGCCGTGAAAATGAATATAGACATTTTTGTCCACTAAAATGTTTACATTTTTTAATTTTCACAACGATAAAAGAGGAAATGCACACCAACATTTGTAAAGCAATTTCTCCCGATTGCAGCAATACCCCATATGTGGTCATAAATGTTTTTTTATTAGAAATTAATTAACCCTTTCAGGACTGATCCTTTTTTGCTTTTTCATTTTCGTTTTTCACTCCCCGCTTTCCAAGAGACATCATTTATTTATTTTTCCGTTAATAGAGCGGTGTGAGGGCTTATTTTTTGCGGGAAGAGTTGTAGTTTCTATTAACACAATTTAAAGAGGCTCTGTCACCAGATTCTCAAATCCCTATCGCCTATTGCATGTGATCGGCGCTGCAATGTAGATAACAGTAAAGTTTTTCTTTTTTTCTGAAAAATGTTCATTTTTGGCCAAGTTATGAGCTATTTTATATATAAATGCAAATGAGATTTTAAATGGACAACTGGGCGTGTTTTTTTTTCGTATGTCCAACTGCACGTGTATTGTGTTTTTAACTGGGCGTGTTTACTTGTTTTACTAACTGGGCGTTGTGAATAGAAGTGTATGATGCTGACGAATCAGTGACCAGTCAGCATTATGCACTCCTCTCCATTCATTTACACAACAGCATCACGTTCTTATTAGAACGATGTGCAGCCACATACACAAGTATCCTGATAATGAATACACATGACCTCCAGCCTGGACGTCATGTGTATTCAGAATCCTGACACTTCTGAATCTTTTCTGTGAGATATCCAGCAAGGGAAACGAAATATCGTTTACCTCGTAATCTCACGAGATTACGTGTGGCTTGCTGGAATCTCACAGAAAAGATTCAGAAGTGTCAGGATTCTGAATACACATGACGTCCAGGCTGGAGGTCATGTGTATTCATTATCAGGACACTTGTGTATGTGGCTGCACATCGTTCTAGTAAGATTGTGATGCTGCTGTGTAAATGAATGGAGAGGAGTGCATGATTCTGATTGATCACTGATTCGTCAGCATCATACACTTCTATTCACAACGACCAGTTAGTAAAACAAGTAAGCACGCCCAGTTAAAAACACAATACACGCCCAGTTGGACATACGATAAAAAACGCGCCCAGTTGTCCATTTAAAACCACATTTGCTTATATATAAAATAGCTCATAACTTGGAAAAAATGAACGTTTTTTAAAAAAAACAAAAAAAACTTTACTGTTATCTACAGTGCAGCGCCGATCACATGCAATAGGAGATAGGGATTTGAGAATCTGGTGACAGAGCCTCTTTAAAGTAGCATAACATGTACTAGGAAACTGCCCAAAAATAATTTGCGGGCTGAAATTGGAAAAAACTGTGATTCCTCCATTGCTTTTGGGGTTTTGTTTTTGTCTTTCACCGTGCGGTAAAAACTTTAGTTTTATTCTGCGTCTCAATATGATTACCGAGATACCAAATTTATATAGTTTTTTAAAATTTTACTACTTTTACAAAGAAAAGACTATTTGTTAAAAAAAATTGTTTTGTATCATCACATTCTGACATCCAGAACTTTTTTATTTTTTGGATGATTAACCCCTTAGTGACCAGCCCATTTTAGGCCTTAATGACCAAGCTATTTTATTCGTTTTTCTATAGTCGCATTCAAAGAGCTATAACGTTTTTATTTTTTCGTCTACATAGCTGTATGAGGACTTGTTTTTTGCGGGATTAGTTGTGCTTTTTAATGGCACCATTTTTGGGTACATATAATTTTTATATTAACTTTTATTAACCTTTTTGGGGGGGATTATAAAAAAAAACTGAAATTCCGCCATTGTTCTATGCGTTTTTAAATTGACGCCGTTCACTGTGCGACGTAATTAACATGTTACCTTTATTCTATGGGTCAGTACGATTACGGCGATACCACATATGTGGAGGTTTTTTTATGTTTTACGACTTTTGCACAATAAAAACACTTTTGAACTAAAATTATTTGTTTTTGCATCGTCGCTTTCCAAGAGCCGTAATTTTTTTATTTTTCCATCAATGTAGTGATTTTTTGGGCTTGTTTTCTGCGGGACAAGACGTAGTTTTGAGTGGTACTGTTTTGGGGTACATGGGACTTATTGATTCATTTTTATTATGACTTTTTTGGGGGGCAATGGAAAAAAATTGCAATTTCGCCATAGTTTTTGGCGTTTTTTTTTTACGGTGTTCACTTTGCGGTTTAAATGACATATTAACTTTATTAATGGAGTCATTACGGTCGCGGCGATACCACATATGTGTACTTTTTTTTTTTTTTTACACTTTTACTAAATAAAACCACTTTTTATGGAAAAAAATGGTTTTATTTATTTTTTTACTGTACTTTTTATTAATAATCTTTATTTCACTTTGATGACTGATTTTATTAGTCCCACTAGGGGACTTTACTGTGCGATGTTCCGATCGCTGCTATAATGCTCTGGTATACTTCGTATACCAGAGCATTATTGCCTGTCAGTGTAAATCTGACAGGCAATCTGTTAGGACGTGCCTCCGGCGCGTCCTAACAGGCATATGTCCAGGGCAGACCTGGGGGCTTTTATCAGTCCCCCGGCTGCCATGACACCCCATCGGAGACCCGCGATTTCATTCGCGGGCCGCCGATGGGTGAGAGAGGGAGCGCACTCCCTCTGTAAACAAAGTTAAATGCCGCGGTCGCTATTGACGGCGGCATTTAACGGGTTAAACGGCCGCGATCGAAGTAAACTTCGATCGCGGGCGTTGGAGCAGGAGCTCAGCTGTCATCAGACAGCAGAGCCCCGGCTCCTGCCTGCACGGGAGACCCGTGCAGGACTTAGACTAGGCTGACGTGAAAAGGCGTCAGCCTAGCCTAAAGCCCAGTAGTAAATGACGTGAAAAGGCGTATTAGTGGTCACTAAGGGGTTAAGCAGTCTGGGGGCTTATTTTTGGCGGGACGAGCTGTAGCTTTTATTGGTACCATTTTATGGTACATACATCTTCCTGATCACTTTTTATTACATTAGAGCTAAGGTGACCAAAAAACAGCGATTTTGGCGTTTTAAATTCTTTATTTCTTACAGCGTTCACCGTGCGCAATAAATTAAGTTTTACTTTATTCTACGGGTCGGTACGATTACGGCTAGAGATGAGCGAACCGGGACAACCGAACCCTGTTTCGGTCCGAACATCGGGAAAAGTTTGGTTCGCAGCGAATCCGAACTTCACCGGGTTCGGCCGAACACGTTTTGACCGAACCCAGCGGAGATAGTCACTGTCCAGGGTGCTGAAATAGTTAAACGATCGGCAGTAACTGTTTCAGCACCCTGGACAGTGACTTCCGATCACAATATACATCAACATGTAAAAAAAATAGAAGTTCCAACTTACCGATAACTCCCTGCTTCTTCCTCCAGTCCGACCTCCCGGGATGACGATTCTGTCCAAGTGACCGCTGCAGCCAATCACAGGCCAATCACAGGCTGCAGCCAATCACAGGCCAATCCCAGGCTGCAGCGATCAAATGGACTGCCGCGTCATCCAGGGAGGTCGGGCTTGATGTCAAGAGAGGGACGCGTCACCGTTGCCTTACTTGTCATCCATGTGACCGCTGCAGCCTGTGATTGGCCTGTGATTGGCTGCAGCGGTCACTTGGACTGAATCGTCATCCAGGAATGTCGGGCCAGATGTCAAGAGGGACGCGTCACCAAGGCAACGGCCGGGAGACCGGACTGGAGGAAGCAGGAAGTTCTCGGTAAGTATGAACGTCTTTTTTTTTACAGGTTATATTCTGATCGGAATTCACTGTCCAGGGTGCTGAAACAGTTACTGCCGATCAGTTAACTCTTTCAGCACCCTGGACAGTGACTATTTACTGACGTCGGCTAGCAACGCTGCCGTAATGACGGGTGCACACATGTAGCCACCCGTCAT
This sequence comes from Rhinoderma darwinii, assembly GCF_050947455.1. Classification (NCBI taxonomy): domain Eukaryota; kingdom Metazoa; phylum Chordata; class Amphibia; order Anura; family Rhinodermatidae; genus Rhinoderma; species Rhinoderma darwinii. The sequence continues at coordinate 59,417,612 of NC_134693.1, forward strand.
TACGGCAGCTCCATAGACTTCTATGGGCTGCCCATGCCGTTTTTACGGCCTGAAATAGGACATGTTCTATCTTTTTCAACGCCACGGCCACCTTCCCGTAAGAAAACGGGAAGGTACCCGTGGCCAATAGAAGTCTTTGAGCTCGTTATTACGGGTCGTAAATACGACCCGTAATAACGGGAGTTTTTACGGTCGTGTGCATATATGCAAATGAGCTTTGAAATGGACAACTGAGCGTTTTTTTTTCGTTATGTCCAACTGGGCGTGTATTGTGTTTTTAACTGGGCGTGTTTATGTGTATGACGCTGACCAATCAGTGACCAGTCAGCGTCATACACTCCTCAACATCTGCACGCTCCTCTCCTGAAATATTCTGTGCTGCTGTGAACTCTGCTCTTACCATTACGTAGCTCTCAGTCTGTTACCTCTCCTCCACTCCTGTCCACAATAACACCTTCACATGATTGGAAAGTCACCACCCCGCACAAGATCCGCACGCTCATCTCCTGAAATACTCTGTGCTGCCTTAAACTCTGTGGACAGGTCAAGATCCTGTTTCTTTTAAATGCTGCTGGGGAACCCGCTCGATCCACTATATAAGGCTGTGCCTCCATCCTCTTCTGCCCCAGTCACTTATTCCAAAGCACTGTAAACTTTCAGATTGGTTGCGCTGTGAATATTCGGAGAACGTGATTGGTTTATGTGCAGGGTAATGAACATACAGACAAGCAGTAGAAGACTGAATTCAATGAAATGCTCAGCTCTTAGTCAGTCTTCTAATGTGGGATCTAGTGCCTGACGAAGGTCATTGAACCGAAACGTTGCACGCACATTGCCCATGGCATCAGATTTAATAAAACCGAAAGATTGAACCACATTTGTTTGTGTGCCGGATACTTCTCCACATACGATTGGGTTGGGACCCAATTCGTGCACCTCCTTCAGTCTTGTGCGCTCTGAACCAATACAGACAAGGTTGCTGAAAGAGTTAGTGCAGCCCATTAACTCTTTCAGCACCCTGGACAGTACCATGCTCGGTGCACGGAAATTACAGGTTTGGTCAGAACTAGTTCGGTCCGAATCGAACTTTTTCGTGAAATTCGGCGAACCATCTTGGGAGGGGTGGTGACCAAAAAATAGCGATGCTGGCATAGTTTTCCATTTATTTTATTTGTGGCCTTCACCGTGCGGAAAAAAATAACGTTATAGTTGCATGCATAGTTTGGGTCATTACGAACACGGTGATACCAAATATGCATACTTTTTTTAACGTTTTCATTTTTTTCCTATAATAAATTACTTATTATAGGAAAATAAAAACGTTTACACTTTTATAAAACATTTTTATTAACTTTTTTTACTTTTTTTACTTTATTTTTTTACCTGCAGTTCTGATCACTGCTAGAATACATTACACTACCTAGGTAGTGTAATGTATTCCAACTGTCAGTGTGACGTCACAGTCACTCTGACAGTAAATCTACGAGGACCAGCCAGAGTCTAGTCCTCATAGGCTTCCATCCATGGCAGACACGGAGGCCGTTGCCTGGCCTCCGGATTCCAGAAGAAGCATCAGCAAACCCCACAATTGCATGGGGGATGCTGATGTGCTACAAACCCCCTGAATGTGGCGATCGCAATCGAGCACCATATTTAATGGGTTAATTGCCAAAATCAGTGGCGATGAGCCGCTGATCGGCAACACTGGAGTGTCAGCTGTCGGGGACAGCTGACCTCCCATTTCCCAATGCACACCTTGTCGCCGACAGTGTGCATCGGGAACGACACAGTGACTTCCTGTCACTCTGACAGGAAGCCTATTAGGACCAGCCGAAGGTTGGTCCTGATGGGCTTCCGTCCATGGCAGACACGGAGGCCATTGTTTGGCTTCCGTTTGCCATGCTAACTATTGGCAAACCCCGCGATTTCGGACCGGGGTCTGCCGATATGCTAGAAACCCCTAAAATTCGTCGATAGCAACCGATCGCTGAATTTAAGGGGTTAATTTGCCTAAATCAGCGGCAAAGGACCACTGGCCGGCAAGAGTGGAGTGTCAGCTATCGGCGACAACTGACCTCCCGGTTCCCGGTGCACACATCGACTTACCTGCAAACGCTGATGCTGCTGCAGAATCAACTGTAGCCTCTGGTGCCGATGTGTCCTCGCTCGTCCTACACGATGCAGGACCTGGGGCAGGAAGTGAGTGACGTCACAGTGTGATCTCTCGAGAACACGCTGTGTCTGCACTGCCAGAAGCTGGGCGTTGTTTAGAGAAGTGGATGATACTTCTATACACAACGCCCAGCTAGTAAAAGAAGAAAAATGCCCCGATGTAACGAACACAATACACGCCCAGTTGTACTTTTACTGTAAACACGCCCAGTTGTACTTTAGAAAGCCTCATTTACATAAATATAAAAATGGTCATAACTTGGCCAAAAATGCTTGTTTTAAAAAAACAAAAAACGTTACTCTTATCTCCATTGCAGCGCCGATCTGCTGCAATAGGAGATATGGGTTGCAAAATCTGGTGACAGAGCCTCTTTAATGTTGCTGTAGGCCTCTTGGTAGCCTCCCGAACCAATTTTCGTCTTGTCTTTTCATCAAGTTTTGAGGGAGGTCCAGTTCTTTGTAATGTCACTGTTGTGCCAAATGTAATCCACTTTTTGATGACCATCTTCACTGTGTTCCATGGTATATCTAATGCCTTGGAAATTCTTTAGTACCCTTTTCCTGACTGATGCCTTTCAATAATCAGATCCCTTTGATGTGTTGTAACCTCTTTTCGGACCATGGCTTTGCTGTCACACGCAACAAAGAAAATGTCAGGGAAATCCTAATAGAACAGCTGAACTTTATATGGGGTTACTCAGAATCACTTTAAATCATGGCAGCTGTGTACTGACTACTATTTAACATGAGTTTAAATGTGATTGGCTAATTCTGAACACAACCACATCCCGAATTATAAGAGGGTGTTCACACTTATGCAACCACATTATTTTTTTATTTTCTTTTATTTTTCCCCTCCAAATGATTTCAGTTTGTTTTTCAATGTAATTGTACAGATTATGGGTCACATTAACCTCTTAATGACCAGACCATTTGTGCGTTAATGACCAAGGATTATTTTTTGTTTTTTTATTGTCGCGTTCCAAGAGTCGTAACTTTTTTTTATTCTGTCGACATATCCGTATAAGGGCTTGTTTTTTGCGGGACGAGTTGTATTTTTCAACTGCACCATTTTAAGATGCATATAAAATATCTTTATTTTAAGAGCGCGCTTCGATTCCAGCAGTTGCGGTAGGAGCCGGGTTATGTATAACAGCCGTGCTCCTGCCGCTGATCGCTTGGGTAGACTAGCAGTACCCACGCGATCAGAGGATGGATATATCAATACTTATGCGGGAACTAGCTCCTGCATAGGACGGATATATCCGTCCTTCGTCGTTTTAAGAGTATAAACGTATACCTCTGGGAGCTCCCAACATCATTGTCCATATAAGGACAGTGATGTCAGGGGCTTCCTCAGAGTCGGAATCCCCAGGCAATGCACTAGTAGAGACTCTGCCCCAGGACTCCGGTCCTGGGAAAACTCCTGGTGTCACTGTCCATATATGGACAGTGATGTCAGGGGCTTCCCCAGAGCCACAGTCCCGAAACAGAGCTGCTTCTAGCACTCTTCCTGGGACTCCTTCTCTCCTCCTGACATCACTGTCCATATATGGACAGTGATGTCAGGGGCAACGCCAGAGCCGGAGTCCCGCCTGGGACGCCTGCTCTGGTCCTGACATCACTATGCATATATGGACAGTGATGTCACGGGTTTACCCAGAGCTGGAGTCCCAGAGCAGTGCCCTAGTATAGTCTCTGCACCAGAACTCTGGTTCTGGGGAAGCCTCTGACATCATTGTCCATATATGGACAATGATGTCAGGGGCTTCCCCAGAGCCGGACTCCAGGAGCTAATAGTGCTCTGCCCGGAACTCCCGCTCCGGGGTTGCCCCTGACATCACTGTCTATATATGGACAGTGATGTTAGAGGCTTCCACAGAGCCAGTGTACTGGAGTAGAGCCCCTACTATCGCTCTGCCTGGGACTTAAGCTCTGCTCTGGACATCACTATCCATATATGAACAGTGATGTCGGGAGCAGTGCTGTGAATAGGGCCTAGAATGAGGAGGCTCGGGAGCACGCACGTCAACGTGGTATCTCCCCCTCAGCCTCTGTTCTGCATAGAATCCGTAGCCACCGTCTCATGTTGCTGGCTACGGATTCCAATTGACAACGAGTGGGGACTCCTGAAGTAGAAGAGACGGAGGAGAAGCAAGACATGGAAGAAGACTGCAGCATAGCAGGCTAACGCCTGCAGTAAGGTAAATATAATATATTGAAAAGTTTTCTATTGTGTTAAAAGGAACACATATAAAAAAGCTTTTTATCTTTACAGGTACACTTTAAAGTTTTATGGTGCTCCTTCAGCTAATGCAATTTGACAATGTTGCCCTCCAAAAAAAAATAAGCGGTGCACCCTGTTTTATTGGGTTGTAAATTGAATCTATGAAATGAAAATATTATGTGCTTCATTATAATCCAAAAACTATGTTATAAGTAGAAAAAACAAAACGGCTACTGCAGCAGCCTGCAATGCATTGTTAACAATAAGTCATATCCCTTGAAGACATATATTTATCATGCTGAACAGAAATTAAGCTAGCACAACACTGCCATACTGTAGTAATACATTTTATAGATCAATAAATACCAATCAGTCATGATCAGTCTACAATTCTTTACTTTTTTTTATTATAATTATAATTTATGAAGGACATAGTTATCAATAACAAACATGGGCCTTTTTCCACTTTCTTATTGATTCCATACATATTAAAGGAACATTATTTATCATCTACTCTTACTTGAGATAAAATATAAATATTATTAGTCTGAGTCACCATTCTCTTGATCCAGGCCTGCTTTTACTTATTTATTAAGGTTGAAAAAGTACACAAGAGATCAGCCCTTGTATCATGCAGTATTTATCCTGAGGAAGGTAAAAGGTACATTTAAGGCTACATTCACACGACAGTGAAAAAAATGGCCATTAAAAACTGATCAACTGCCGTTTTGCATCAGCCCTTATTCCACGACAGTGAAAAACGGCCGTGTGATGGTCGTCCTTTTAACGGCCTTCACATGGCCGTTTTCACAGCAATGATATTCTATGGGTGCATTCACATGTGCATTCACATGTCCTATTTTTGGGCCGTTTTAACGGCCTGACGGCCCCCATAGGAGTCAATGGATCTGTTTTTAACGGCTGTCAATACATGTAACAACCGTTAAAAACGGATCTGTTACATGGGGATTGGCAAGGGAACTACTAGTTCCCTTTCTGGCTATCGTTGGCATACTCACGGTTGCGGCGCTTCTTCAGGTGTGGTCACTCGTCTTCACGGGTTTGAAGGCGCCTCGATGACGTCATCGCCCCGTCGCGCTGCCTTGCCAAATCCCGTGCAGACGAGTGACCACAAGTGAAGAAGACGAGAGACGGCGCTGCACCCATGAGTATGTGGCATCATCTATAGGGAGGCTGGTGTGGCATCATGTACAGGGAGGCTGGTGTGGCATCTACAGGGAGGCTGGTGTGGCATCTACAGGGAGGCTGGTGTGGCATCATGTACAGGGAGGCTGGTGTGGCATCTACAGGGAGGCTGGTGTGGCATCATGTACAGGGAGGCTGCTGTGGCATCATCTACAAGGAGGCTGGTGTGGCATCTACAGGGAGGCTGGTGTGGCATCTACAGGGAGGCTGGTGTGGCATCTACATGGAGGCTCGTGTGGCATCTACAAGGAGGCTGGTGTGGCATCTACAGGGAGGCTGGTGTGGAATCTACAGGGAGGCTGGTTTGGCATCATGTACAGGAAAGCTGGTGTGGCATCTACAGGGAGGCTCGTGTGGCATCTACAAGGAGGCTGGTGTGGCATCTACAGGGAGGCTGGTGTGGAATCTACAGGGAGGCTGGTTTGGCATCATGTACAGGAAAGCTGGTGTGGCATCTACAGGGAGGCTGGTGTGGCATCTACAGGGAGGCTGGTGTGGCATCTACAGGGAGGCTGGTGTGGCATCTACAAGGAGGCTGGTGTGGCATCTACAGGGAGGCTGGTGTGGTATCTACAGGGAGGCTGGTGTGGTATCTACAGGGAGGCTGGTGTGGCATCTACAGGGAGGCTGGTGGGGCATCTACAGGGAGGCTGGTGTGGCATCTACAAGGAGGCTGGTGTGGCATCTATAGGAAGGCTGGTGTGGCATCTACAAGGAGGCTGGTGTGGCATCTACAGGGAGGCTTGTGTGGCATCTACAGGGAGGCTGGTGTGGCATCATATACAGGGAGGCGTGTGGCATCATATACAGGGAGGTGTGCGGCATCATCTACAGGGAGGCGTGTGGCATCCTCTACAGGGAGGCGTGTGGCATCATATACAGGGAGGTGTGTGGCATCATATACAGGGAGGTGTGTGGCATCATATACAGGGAGGTGTGGGGCATCATACACAGGGAGGTGTGTGGCATCATATACAGGGAGGTGTGTGGCATCATATACAGGAGGTGTGTGGCATCATATACAGGGAGGTGTGTGGCATCATATACAGGGAGGCTGGTGTGGCATCATATACAGGGAGGCTGTAAATAGTGTCTAGGTGAACATGTGACCTTCCTTTGGGTGTTTTCAGGGGGCTGGGACAAAAAAATCCAGACCAATGAAATTCATCAGTTTATTTAACGGCCATGAAAAACTGATGCAAACTGACAGTTGATCAGTTTTTCAATGGACATTTTTTTTCACTGTCGTGTGAATAAGGCCTTAGTGTGTCTCTAACGTTTCATCCATTTCCAGTCCATCTGTCCATTTTTAATGGCCGTTTGTCATCCGTTTGCCATCCATTTTTCATGGCCGTTAAAAAAAAAAGGAAGGATTTAATTTGTCAGGGTAGATAGTGCCCATGTAGATAGTGCTGCAATGTCCCTGTAAACAGTGCCCACTGTAGATAATGCCCACATAGGGCCAGAGCCCACATAGTACCACAGTGCCTGCATAGTGCCACAGTGCCCACTGTAGATAGTGCCACAATGCCCACATATAAAGTGCCAATGCCCACATAGTGCCACAGTGCCCACTGTAGATAGTGCCCACAGTGCCCACATAATACCACAATGCCCACATATAATTTAACAGTCCCCATATGGTGCCACAGTGTCCACCATAGATAGTGCCACAGTGCCCACATAGTACCACAGTGCCCATATTTAAAATGCCAGTGCCCACATAGTGCCACAGTGCCCACTATAGATAGTACCAGGGCCCACATAGTGCCACATTACCTATGTAGAAAGCACCACACCCCCCATGTAGCACCCCCCCTGCAGATAGCATGCCCCCTGTAGATAGCACCCCCCTTGTAGATACCACCCACTACCCTGTAGATAGAGCCACTGTAGCTCTCTGTAGGAGTGGAATCCCTCTGGCCAGGGATTCCACTCATAGATGGAACCCCTGACGTCTCTGTCCCTATATGGACAGTAAGTCAGGAAAGCGGAATTCCCTGCCAGGGCGGGCCGTGGATTCTGCTCCAGGAGTCACTTAACGTCACTGTCCATACATGGATAGTGACGCCGGAAACTTCTTCAGGAGCGGAATCCCCTGCAACAGCGGGGTCTGGCTGCCGGGGATTCCACTCCTACAGGGAGCTACAGTGGCGATATCTTACTGGGAGTGGGTGGGGGGTGGTTGCTATCTTCAGGCAGGGAAGTGCTACATGGAGGGGTGCTATCTACAAGACTGCAGTCACCGGTCAGAGATTTTGCGATGCTCTGTCCTGGGATTCCATTGTTGAAAGCCCGACATCACTGTCCTTATATGGACAGTAATGTAAAGGACTTCCCCTGGTTTAGTGCTCAAAGTGGCGCTGTGTGCGGGAAGTCCATGGCCAGGATCAGTTTTTACCGGCCGTTACAAGGACTGTTTCCTGAAAAACGGCCAGTAAAAACTTCCATGGAAGCCGTCTGGCCATGAAAACGGCCAAAAATAGGACATGTCCTATTTTTTTATGCCAATATCCACGGGCCGTTAAAAACACGGCCATGTGAATACACCCATAGAACTTCACTGTTCTGAAAACAGCCATGTGACGGCTGTTAAAAAAGCGTCCGTCACACGGCTGTTTTACCCTATCGTATGAATGTAGCCTTAAGGCCTTGTTCACAGTGCAGATTTTGCATTCATCTTTTTAAGCCAAAACCAGGAATGGAACCTAACTAGAAGAAATATATAAAGGAAGGCCTTTACTCTCCTGGATCAAATTCTGGTCTTGTGCTTAAAAAATTAATGCAAAATCTGCAGCAAATCTGCACTGTGAGAGTAAGGCTGGATTCAGGTAAAGAAAGGAGGAGACCTCCAGCTCACCAGTAGTTGCGTCTCCAGACACCTCGCACGGATCCCCGCTACGGCCAGCGGTAGGTATATCAGGAAAAAGAAAGAGAAATCTTTGATTAAAAAGGAAAATTGTTCCCAATTTTATTGAAAAAATGGTTAAAAGTTACACGGAGACGCAGTCTCAAGGTGTATATATAGCGGGCTGGATGACCTTGGCCTACGCGTTTCGAGCAAGCGTGTTGCTCTTAATCATGGCAAAAAGGATATGAGTGCCCCCAATGCTGTGTCTGCTTTATATACAAAGCAAACTACTATTCCAGAGTCAGCATAGGCTGACATTGATTGATAATTAATTCCGCAGGTGGAAACTTTAACCCATGTAGTGAACATGGGTGGAGTGTGTTTTCGTTACTTTGTATAACATGGTAAATTGGCTCTGAGTATCAGCGATCCACTGGTTGGTTTTTTACAAAACCAGAGCACTAATATAATGCTCTGGTTTTTCACATCGTATTTATTGAACCTTGGATCGTTTGATATTGATTTTATTTTGAGTACTGGCCAGAAATACAAATTGAGATAGTCAGCGAACAGAAAATAGACTCAGCATAAAAGGGGCAAACATATATTAAACATTCCAAATATATAACAAGCGAAATAAGAATAAAAGTAAAAATGAATACAGATATAAAAAGACATTTACAGATCATGATCTAGTAATCTAGCTTCTAATATATCTGAATCACATTAGGATATAAACAAAAACAACGAGACATCTGCTTGTATATAATATTTAAACAGAACATTGTATTGGCACATGTGGTTTGATTAAAAAGAATGAGGGAAGAAAGAAATTTCCCTGCCACTATGACCCATTAGACTTGAAATCGAAAATTTGGTACATATGTATATATCCAAGGTATAGGAATTACATTTCTCTCGAGAACATTTGTATATTGTATATAGAAAATCAAACATGCATGGTTTCGTATTGATCAAGATGTCCTATCAATGTATCTTACTATAATTGTAGGCTAAGAATCGCGAAAGATCAATCAATGTCAGCCTATGCTGACTCTGGAATAGTAGTTTGCTTTGTATATAAAGCAGACACAGCATTGGGGGCACTCATATCCTTTTTGCCATGATTAAGAGCAACACGCTTGCTCGAAACGCGTAGGCCAAGGTCATCCAGCCCGCTATATATACACCTTGAGACTGCGTCTCCGTGTAACTTTTAACCATTTTTTCAATAAAATTGGGAACAATTTTCCTTTTTAATCAAACACAGCGCTGGATTTTCTCTTTCTTTTTCCTGGTAAGGCTGGATTCACACGAGCATGTTCGGTCCGTAAAGGACAGAATGTATTTCGGCCGCAACTCCGTGGTGTTTTAAAAACCCCATCTACATGTAGTGGAAAAAATCTGCACTGAAAGCACAGCATGCTGCAGATTTCTAAAACCGCAGGATGATTAGTTTTTTGTGGAGAAGCAGCAGATTTCCACCGCAACAAATCTGCTGGGAATTTCCCAACGTCTGGATGTAGCGTCACATATGCTGATTTTCAAGGAGATTGGTTGCGTAATTGGCATGAATTTATGGCAAAATTTGCAGCGGTCAGGACATGCCTTTAGGGATCAGGCAGAGCCCTCATGTACTGTACAGTTATAACAGCACAGTCTTTTCTTTGCCTTCCCTGCACTTATCTCTATGATCAATGCCCGGGAGAACAGAAAGCTGAACTATCAGTGTTCAGCCTCATGTTACAGCCAGGACAACACAAATGTGAGTAACCCAGTAGATACTAGTCACAAAGGATTAACCCCTGCCCTAGACCACAAGGGATTTTGACATTAACCCTTAATCTGCCCTAGACCTTCAGTAATACTAGCATTAACCTAATCTTTTGCACTAGACCACCAGGGATTTTGGTATCAATACTTTTCTGCCCTAGATCACACCGATACTGGCATTAACTACCTATCTTTTCTAGACTACCAGGGATGCAAACATTAACCCGTCTCTGCCCTAGAGTAGATCAGTTCCTTGCCCTGTCATTAAGCGCTTTTCAGTGATGTAGGCGACCAGATGACGTCATTGCACCGCCTGCGTCATTCCTCTTCTAGCCAGGCCTGCGTTGCTGGATGATCAGGCAATGTGGGAATGGGGATAGGTGAGTAAGTGTTTTTTTTTTTATTGGGCACTCTGTGTGGCACTATCTCCAGTGGGCATTGTGTGACATTATTTAAAAGAGGGCATTGTGTGTGGCACAATCTAAAGGGCACTGTGTGTGCTTGATGCTTTATCTTCATGAGGCACAGTCTATGGCACTATTTAAAGAGAGTACAATGTGTCACAAGATTTTTATTGGGTACTGTGAGTGTCGCTCTTTATTTTTCAAATATCTGATAATTAGATTTGGGGGCGCAGTGTATGGTGCTGCTATATTCAGGGGCACAGTGTATGGTACTATTATATTCATGAGCACAGTGTATGGTGCTACTATATTCAGAGGTATAGTGTATAGTACTATTATATTCAGAGTCACAGTGTATGGGGCTTTCTTTTTACGGTCACAGTGTATGGTGCTAGTATATTCAGGGGCAAAGTGTATGAAACTATTATATTCGGGGGTGCAGTGTATGGTGCTATGATATTCAGGGATGCAATGTGTGTGGCAGTATATTCAAAGGCACAGTATATGGTACTATTCTATACAGGTGCACAGTGTGTGGTGTAATTATATTCAGTGGCACAGAGTGTGGTGGTATTATATTCAGGAACGTAGTGCATGGCACCATGAGGATTTTGTCTTAGTTTAAGGGCTTATTTAGACGAACGTGTAATACGTCCGTGCTACGCGCGTGATTTTCACGCGCCTCGCACAGACCAAAGTTAGTCTATGGGGCTGTGCAAACTGTCCGTGAGTTTCACGAAGCGTGTGTCCGCTGCGTAAAACTCACGACATGTCCTATATTAGTGCGTTGTTCGCGCATCACGCACCTAGTGAAGTCAATGGGTGCGTGAAAATCACTCGCAGCACACGGAAGCACTTCCGTGTGAAACGCGTGATTCGCGCAACAGCAGTAAAAAGTATGAATGAAAATCACGCAGCCGCGCATCATATGGTGATGACACACAGAGCTGTTAAGTACCTTTTGCGCGCGCAAAATGCAGCGATTTTTGCGCGCGCAAAACGCACACGCTCGTGTAAATCCTACCTAAAGGTGCAGATATGTTGGGAAAGCAAGGAGCTGAAGACATCTGAGCAGCAAACCCTGCAGAGACGAGTCGTGGTTGGGAGAAGTCGTCATAGATGTCTGGATCGGATGGAGTAGAAAAGGGAGGATAACAATTCTAATCAGAGAAGACGTCACCTGTAAGTCACTGGATGTAAATGTTTATTCTACCTCTTTTAAACTCCCCAGATTCTACCTACGGACTGTATTCCCGTTAATTCCTCCTGTATCAATTTTCTAAATATTTAGACAGGACAATTGTCTAAAACATAGCTTTTAATTCAGCCCTTAAAATATATGGGTAATATAATTATTTATTAAATCATAAACATACTGACATACAAAACACAAACACCCATATCATGGAGCACTAGGGATATCATACCTTATTTTTGCATCAGGAACACAATTGTCTATTGGGATCACACAGTGGTCCCTATAGCTCAAATATATATCCTGACTGTTGATAACATGACTGGGCTACCGTTCTCAAAAGAATGACACCGTTATCTCAGGAACCTGTCCCTAGAGTTGTGAGTAGATATATCTGACTTTGCGCTCCTCACTGAACATAAGGGCTATCAATCCGTCCTTTAGTGCAGGAGCTGGTATCTATTGAGATCGCACAGTGGTGTTCGATAACATTCCCTATAGCTCAAAGTACTTGCACTAGCTGTTGACAACGTGACTGGTCTACAGTTCTAAAAAGAATAACCTTGTTATCTCCGGAACCTGTACCTAAAGTTTTTTATAGATATATCTAGTTTTTGCTCTAAATCTTAATTAATGTATCTAGCTTGTGCTCCTACGCGTTTCGCCAGTATAAATTCTGGCTCGTCAGGGAGACCTCTAGCATAGCAGTATAGCAGTTAATTTGGCAGTGGCAGCAAGCGTCTTCTTCTCGGTCGTCGGGCGGTCAATGATTGCCAAGGAGCATTGAGTCATCGCTTCTAAGTATAAGGTACATCCTTTGCCTCCCACAAAGGCTTGGGTTTACAGATATCTGTAAACCCAACCCTTTGTGGGAGGCGAGGGAGCACATACCTTATACTGAGAAGCGATGATTCAATGCTTCTTTGCAATCATTGGCCGCCCAACGACCGAGCTCCTGGAAGGGGTGGGACCAAGTCACATACAAAAGACAAGAAAAGCAGACGCTCGCTGCCGCTGCCAAATTAACTGCTATACTGCTATGCTAGAAACATTAATTAAGATTTGGAGCAAAAACTAGATTTATCTATAAAAAATATTTTAGGGACAGGTTCTGGAGATAACAGGGTCGTTCTTTTTTAGAACGGTAGCCCAGTCACGTTATCAATAGCTAGGACAAGTACTTTTGAGCTATAGGGAATGTTATCGAACACCACTGTGCGAACTCAATAGATACCAGCTCCTGACACTAAAGGACGGAATGATAGCCCTTATGCTCAGTGAGGAGCGCAGTTAGATATATCTAACTCCCGTTTCCTCTTCATATCCAGGTTCTGCCACTTAGTCCTGATGCTGACCAGCCTGCGGATGCATAACACAGGACTAATCTGTGGTCTACACAATTCTATTGTGATAAGGGCCTCATGCACTATAATAAATAGATGTGAGCAGAATTTCTAATACATGTATATTAAAAAAAACTGCATGATTTCATATTCTACAATTAAGTGAAAAAATAAAAATAATTGTGTCCTTACTGAGGGCAGTAGAAAATAGTGTCAGAGATGCTGATTTCAGCGTTACAAGTGTTATGTGTAGGTGAGGGACACTGTACAGTTTTCTCCATCTGCATGGTAATAGGGAGAAAACTGTCATTTAGCATCCAGAGTGTGGTGTTATCGGCACCTCATGAAGACACAGGACACGTTCTTACAACATGATGAGAGTGCTACCCCGATTAAAATTTAAGTTTTACAAAAAGTACACCCCACCTATACATACGTTATATAAGACCATATATAGATATATATTCATTATCTCTTTTATTCCCATTGCACCCTCACTCATTCCTACACTGGAGACAGCTACAATGTTGTTTGCTTGGAATACATCTCCAACCATGGTTAACAGAATTCTCAAAACAGAGAGCTTGAGTTTTATAAAAATAGACTTTTTGCTATTGCAAAGCATGACTTATCGTATTTTTCAGACTATAAGACTCACCTGACAATAAGACACACCCAGGTTTTAGACAACAGAAAATAGGGGAAAAAAAGTTATATTTCACTACTTTTACTAGTTTTACAAAGCAAAAACTATTTGTTAAGAAAAATAATTTGTTCTGTTTCACCACATTCTGAGAGGCATTTTTTGGTACATACAATTTTTTTTATCACTCTTAATTTCATTCCATTTTTAAATTTTTTTTACATTGTGCTTTTTTACACTCCTGAAAATGTATCTAACTTTTATTTTACACATTTTATTAGTTCCCCTAGGGGACTTGAACCAGCAATCATTAGATCGCTGATAAAATGAACTGCAATACATGGATGAGTTACGGAAAAAGCATAACTCGTTGAGCTACGCTGTTTCCTAAACTGCCACAGTAGTGAATGGCAGTTACAGAAGCAGTGTAGCATGTTACGCCGTTCCCGTAATTACTATTCAGTTCTATGGGACTTACGGAAACAGCGTAGCTTAGCGAGTTACGCTGTTTCCGTAACTCGGCCATGTACTCTGTTTTCAGAGCTACCGAGTTCCGGAAACAGCGTAGCTCACGGTGCTATGCTGTTAACGTAACTCCCATTCACTTCTATCAGAGTTACGGAAACAGCATAGCTCAGCGAGCACTCGGCTGTTTCCGTAACTCCAGACCACCTAACCAAGAAGTGGCCAGGAGACAGCAGGGCGAGTAATCTAGAACGGGGTTTAGGGGGCCCCGTTCTTGAGATAGGTGCGGGTTCCAGAGGTGGGACCCGCATCTATCTGACATTTATGACATATCCTGTGGATATAGTAAACAAGTTATCCACAGCACTCATTTGATCAGAATATCTCCACTCAATTTCAAAGGGATGCAATTTCCATGTCCAGAGATCTCTCCCGGATGAACGATTAGTACAAAAACTTGAGGACACCATCCATATGGCAAAGGTGTAAAACTTTTACACCTTTGCCATATGGATAATATCCTGTGGATGTGTCATAAATGTCCTTCATTGGAAGACCCCTATAAATGCTGTGGTTGCTATTGATCACGGTATTTAACTAGTTAAACGGCCATGAACAGCGCCATCGCTGTGTCTGGCAGTTAGAGCAGTGTGTCAGCTGTAAAACACAGCAGACACCTGCAGTGTATGGAGTGGGCTCAGGACATGAGCCCGCTCCAAACATCATCCCCTCCCCGATCCATGATGTGCCGGCACATCATGGGTAGGGAAGGGGTTAAGTAAGAAGCGGTCAGGGGCTGGGCACTACCGGGTCCCTTGACTGCCGACTATAAGACACACCAAAAGATTATGTATATATAAACAGGAGGACAAGGAGTCAAGCTCTATTAAATGTAGAAAATCTCAATTTTATTTGTATCAAAAACTAAAAAATCTAAAATATACAGGAGATCCAAACACAAATAACTGTATATAGGCTACACAGAAAATAGTAATTAAAACAACACCCCTTGATGAAAACATAGATATGCAATCCCATGCGTGATATCAGTACAATGGTTAGATATTGGTAACATGGATTCCGAACAAACCAGTGTATTAACCAAGAAAATAATCATGACAATGCAATATAGTAAGTGCATTCAAAAAGTATAGAGGTATAGCTAAAGGGGAAAGAGGTATAAAGTGAAAATACTTGTGAGTGTAACAATGCATAAAGAGCAGAATACACTCCAAAAGCGAGTGAATCTAAAAATAGAAATGTTCAATCTTTATCTTACCCATTGGTGTAGTGCCTAGAAAGCACGTGCGTTTCGCCTAAGTAGCTTTATCAAGGGGTAAAGTAGGGGATGCAGAGTAGATCCAAAGTAAAGTAATTATTTTCCTTTCTGGCAAAATACACATTTTTTTGGATTAGCTTTAATCTCTTTTGTATTTCAGACAATCTGAAACCCTGTTCCTAATTCAAATATTTTTCACAGGTAAGCATTTTTTATGATACGTTCACACATTGTTATTTGTTGCGGAATTCGCACTGAAAACCTGCATAAAAATACAGTTTAATGTCAGTGAATGAGGTTTTAATATACCTCATTCACTCACAGCGTAATAAATCAGCTGCAGTATATAAGCATGCTGCAGGTATTTAAATATGCAGCATATCCTATCTATTGCAGAAGTGCTGTCGATTTTCATCACGGATTTCAATCATTGCAATGCAAGGAATGAAAAATCTGCTTTTAACTTCCGCACCAAAATAAATAACCAAATGCATGCGGAATTTATTGCAAATTTTTATATAGATTTTTAGGCTGTTTCCACGATGTGTGAGCATAGCCTTAAGGCATTGTTTCTACTTCAAACATTAATTTTAGCTATGTCCTATTATATACATAAATGTTATACAACAGTTTAGAACATTAGTGCGTGTATAGGTTCAGACAGCACCAGATACATGGAAGGACGGGGTTTTGCACGGATAGGGGCCCAACCCAAATATGAGTATAAAAGAGTATCCGGCACACCAATTTTTGTTTGGTGTGCCGGATACTCTTTTTTACTAGTTTAGAACATTATTCACTGTCAATGGTAGATGAATCTTAATAGTTTTCCCTTGGATAATGTATTACATATTTTTCACTTGGTGGACACCAATGGGAATTTATTTTTGTTACATCGTAACCTTCAATATAAGATTAATTGCACTCTTTAGCTATTTATAATTATGATACAGTTTTATCTGTACAGATAATTTACTAGTGGTTGTGCACTTTACATTGACACATGTAAAAGGAAAAATAGTTTGGATAGGCCGAGGGTGTGTTATAAAGTTTTAATGGTTAATACAATCACGATCTAATATTTTAAATTTATTTTGCTCAAAACATTTTTTTTTCTTTTGCGCTTTATATTTTTTTCCCGTATGTTAGTTTTATTATTTTGATCTTTTTATTTTATTTTAATTTTGTTATTTCCAAGTTGGGACCGGTAAGTTGGGACCAGTAACCCCACTTGTCAAAGAACCAGCACTCGGGTTTCCTATCCAGTATCATACACTAAAGCTGCCACTTCTCCAGAGCACCATGGATGTTGAGTACTGGATGTAGTGCCTGCAGCTGTTGCAGCTATATCTGTATGACCCTCGTGCTAAGAAAACACTCTCCCTGCCTATCTACAAACAACTAGCTCTACGCGTTTCTTCACTTGCAGAGTTAATAAGTTAGACCCTCTGGCATTCCAGAGGTCTATGTGTACTATGCACAAGGTCTGCAATCATGCATAACGTGGACCTAAATGCTAGCCGCTGCCAGCGGCAAAGTGCTCCGTCTTTTAAAGACAGAGCACCCTCCTCCCTAATGAGGTCACTATCACCTTCGGCCAATGAATTGGAATTGCGTCATAGTTAAGTCCTGCCCCGATATTCAAGGGCTCGTCTGTGCTGGCCAATTAATGGTTCCCACAGATACGGCCTTCCCTCATGAAATGAGGGGGTGTGGTCGGAGCGCCGGCGTCGGCCCTGATTGTAAAGGGCATGCCCAGTCTCCCTCTCCTCCACGTCATAGCCAGCACAGACAGGTCTAATTTAATTAGGGATAGATCCCAGACTAAGGGAAAAGTATACAGAAAATACAAATTTTTTTGTTTGTAGTATTCCCTTGAGGAGAGCTTCTCAGAAGATAGGTATGTTACTGAACCAGAGATTTATGCAGGCATGATAAGAACTGTGAGGCTTAGGATGACTTCTGTCAAAACGTCCTCCCCATCTCTGCCTCACCCACAACTGGAAGATTTCTCACTGGTGAAGCCAGCCTCACAGTTTGAGCAGCACGGCCTTCAGTACTATTCGACTAATTCGACCATAGCTAGAAAGAGCAATAAGATAGTCAAAAAGTAATCTCCTTTCATAAAAAAAATTGTATTGTATTTTCAAACTGTATTTTCAATTTAGTTTTAAAATGGGTGAAAAATCACTTCTGGTTTGAATGTATCCATGCATTTTATAACCATTGTGTTCAAGCTTTTGTGCAAAACACTGAATAAAAAAAATAGCAACTTCCCGATTTCCTTCCATCATAGCATTGTGTGTTTTTTTGGAAGCCGTGAAGAAATCCATCCACTGCACCCCGTGTGGAGTTATTGAAGTGACCAGCAAAACAAACTGTATTGATTTTACTCAACTTTGAATGTTGGAAAACAACGGGTAATTTTGACATTATCTTGGCATTCAACCTGCTAAAGTGCATAGTGCTTTTATAGCCACGTGAAAAGGTCATTTCAATAATGTTATTGCTATAGCACATCAATTTTATGCAACAGCTATATAGCACTCATGGAATGCTAACAGATTTCACATATAAATAAGGATTTTATTATTGGTTACTAGACATTTATTATAATGAAAGCCATTTAAATGGTCAGTAAAGGTTTTTAAACTGTGTTTAGTTTTTTTATATTCATGACATATGTCCCATTGTATATGAAATTCTAGATTAGAATAGAAATAAATCAAGCTTGAAGTAGAGTTTTCATACATATGCACAACAGTTAACATATTTATAGTTATCTATGACGTGAGCTGTGTTCTATTTTTCCGTTTTTGTTAGATCCATTATATACCCCATATGAGCCATAAAAATAATAGATATAAAAAATCAAAAATATTGCTTCGATAGGATTAGCCTTAGGCCCTGTTCACATCACATTTTTGCACTACATTTAGTGTGTACGCCAGGAAAGCTCACGCATACACGCTAAACATAAACATAAGGCTTCATTAGCTCGGACAAAAGAGTGTTTTTCATCTTTGGCTGGTATTCATTGGTATACCATTATTTTAGGTATGGAATAGCATAGGAGATGATTCTATTTCATATAATGGGATACCGTTAAAACCATATACCGCACAGCATAAAATTTTTTAAACAAGGTAGCCTATGGGTAACTTAGACTACAATATGGCATACATTCCAAGCATTTATTTAACATTTAGGACATGACCTTTTTATGACATATACGTTAAACGGATGTCATAGTAGCCTACAAATGCCTGTGATGAAGCAGTGGCATCCGTCTCCTACTCATCAAAACTTACCACTCAAAATATGTAAGGCTGTGAGCTACATTTTTACTCAGGCCTCAATTTTTCATTAGGCACAAAAGGCCCATGTATATGTGAGGGGGCCCTTGTGGGGAAAAGCATCTGGCCCTCAAGGCCAGATTATAAGTCATGCAGTGAAAATTGGTGCAGTAGTCTTCATTCAATGCTAATATGCATCTGCCATTAATACTCTCTTGGGGTAGGTGCATTCCATAGTTTGACTACGCTGTAAAGAAACCTTTCCTATATTGATGTCTGAAACATATTCTTTCACATGCAATGAATGTCCCCTGGTCCATTGTAGAACAGATCATGTGCTAGTTCTCTGCATGACCGGCCTTAGCTACGTGCGACACGTGCGGTCGCACAGGGCGCCGGCCGTCATGCTGTAAGGGGGGCGCCAGCGGGTGAATTTCTCCCGCTCTGCGGCTACTGCTCGGGGCACCAGTGGGTCAGGTGTCACTCACTGACTTCACTACTGGCTACCCCGCGCCGCGACTACAGCTCACCCTCTTTGTCTTACGTCCTGAGTGATGATCAGGCGTAATGACATCACTCAGGACGCAGGACAGGGTGGAGACTATCTTACCATGCGTTCCTGGTCTGGCTATTTCCCCAGTGCTCCGCTCCAGCAGCATCAGCAGGCACAGTGCAATCTAAGAAGCCCAGCAGGTCAGTCAGACTGTGGGCTTTGGTTGTATGGGGGCACTGATGGGGGTCTAAATATGGCAAATGGGCAGAGGATCAGTGCCACCTTGGTGCCTATTTGCCACTTATTGCCCCTTTAGTGTCCTGTTCAGTGCCCCTTCGATGCCCATTTGCCATTTATTGCCCATTTATTGTTCTTCTGTGACAGAGGGTGCTAAAGGGGCAGTAAATGGTAAATATGTATCAAGGGGGAACTGAACATAAGGACACTAAAGGGGAAATAAGTGGAAAATGGGCACCAAGGTGGCACTGAACGATACTGTTAATAAATTCCATATGGGCACATTGTTCAGTTGCTCCATAGTGCACATTTACCATTTGTTGCCTTTTTAGACTCTGTGCACATTGCGTTAAAGGGGTTAAAAATAAATTCTGTTGAAGCAGTAGAGGAGAAGTTAAAATAACAAAGAACTTATACTTACCTTTCTCCTCCCAAACGTTCCTGCGCTGGGGGCTCGCTCCCGTCACATCTGTTCACTGATAATATACAGAGCAGCTGCAGCGGTGATGTACTGTCGACGTGATGTCTTCACTGCAGCCGCTCTGTATACAAACTGAGAACAGAGGTGACGGGAGCCCCCAACGATGGAACGGCTGGGAAGAGAGAGGTAAGTATGGGCTGCTTTCTTATTTTAACCCTTTCAGGACATTTTTTGCTTTTTCATTTACGTTTTTCACTACCCGCCTTCCTAGAGCCATAACTTTTTTTTATTTTTCCGTCAATAGGGTGGTGGTTATTTTTTTGCGGCATGAGTTGAAGTTTCTATTGGCACCATTTAAAGTACCATATAATGTACTTGGAAACTGAAAAAAATTCTTTGTGGGCTGAAATTAGAAAAAAACTGATTTCTCCATAGTTTTTTGGGTTTCGATTTTACGGCTTTCATCGTGCAGTAAAAACGACAACTTAACTTTATTCTGCGGCTCAATATGATTACGGTGATACCATATTTATATAGTTTTTTTTATATATTTTACTACTTTTACAAAGAAAACATTTAAAAAAAAAAAAAAATTGTATCATTTTTTTGTAATTTTTTTTTTAGAGCTAATCTGAACAAAAAAAGCGATTTTGGCTATTAACTTTTTTTTTTACGGCCTTTACAGTGTGAGTTAAATCAGAAGTAATAAAAAGTACCAACATTGTCCATGTGGACAGCCGTTTTAATAGTTTAATAGAAAATCCGCAGCAAATACAGTAGCAGCAAAGTGGATAAGAAAAAACAAATCCCATCCACACACTGCGTAAAAACTGAGCGCAATAAACTGACCTGCGGTGCACAGTTTTATTCTGCAGCATGTCAATTGTATTTGCATAAATGCACCTTATTTATTGCGGGTTTTCCCCATTGTAACAAATAGCGGTTGGGTCCCCAAATCCTGCCCCAAAGAAAATGCCACTCAGAAAACAAACAATATAGTATACTTACCTAGGAATCTGTGTTTTATCCTCCTGGGATGACGCTTCATCTCATGTGACCTCCGCTGCAGCCAATCACAGGCTGTAGCGGCGGTCACATGGATGAAACGTCATCCCAGGAGGCCAGCCTGGATGATGTCAGAGGGCCGGCCTCCTGGGATGATGCTTCATCACATGTGACCGCTGCTGCAGCCGTCTCCTGGGATGAGAGGTCATCCCAGGAGGCCGGCGTGCAAACAGGCTGGCTAAGTGCTGCAGTTTTCTGCAGCAGACATTCCAGGCGAGAAACTGCCCCACAGTTTGGTGCGGTTTTTCACCCCAAATTCCCTGCACAGGGCGGATACGCTGCGTTCTTTTACGCAGCGTATCCTCCACGTGTGAACTCAAACTATGGCTTTATTTACACGAGCGTTGCATACCTCGGACGTGAAAAACAGCAGTTTTTCACGCCTGAGGTTCATCCATGCTCGGCGCTGTGGGAAGCGATGTCTCGCATCATCCATAGATGATTCTATGGAGGGATGCGTGAAGCGTGAAAAAATAGGACATGTCCAATTTTCTCACAGACCCTTCACACGGTCCGTTGAAACAACGGTTATGTGAACGGCCACATTGAAATACAAAGGTCCGTGGGACGGCCGATGTTTCATCGGCCGTCACACGGACGTTTAACACGCTTGTGTAAATAAGACCTGAGGGTAATTTCACATTACATCCTGCCCATCCGTGTAATGTATGCACCGGGAAAGCTCCCAGAACATATGGTAAACAGTCCCATACACCTGATGGAGGTTAAAAAAGCCTCAGTTCGGGTGGGACTGTGTCGTATACTTGTGCAAAATGTTTGGCACCGGCTCAAAAGCTGAGTCGGTGCCATCATCCCGGATGTCAGCTGTATCTGACAGCTGACTTCCTGCTGTAACGGCGGGGACCGAAGTTAACTTCGATCTCCGCCATTAACCACTTAAATGCAGCCGTCAAATGCGACGGCTACATTTAAGGTGTTTGCAGCTCATGGACACCCCAGCAATGAAATTGCCGGGGTGTTGGTGGCTGCAATGGCAACCGGAGGCCTAATACTGGCCTCCCGGTGTGCCTAGCATGGAAAACTTCAAGCCCCCGCCCAGAGGCGGGGCCTGAAAGGCTTCCGTAGCTACCGGCAAGATGGCGCCGTCTCAGGAGATGAGCCAGCGTCATCAGTGGTGGATATCAGCTGTGTGTTACAGCTGACATCCACTTGTAACGGCAGGAACCGGAGCTAGCTCCGATCCCTGCCATTAACCCCTCAGATGCAGCGATTGGATCCGATCGCTGCATCTTTGTGGTTGGCAGCAGATCGGCAGCTGTGACCTGCAATCGCACGACTGCCGACTGCTATTATGACATCAGGAGACCTAACAATGGCCTCCTGTCAGCCATTACGGAAGCCGATTTGGCCCCGCACAGAGGCGAAGCTTAATCGGCTTGCTGTCAGTGAATGACTGACAGATCTAATACATTGCACTACATCAGTAGTGCAATGTATTAGAAAAAAAATCTGACAGTTGGACCTTCAAGTCCCCTAGTGGGACTAAAGTAAAGTGTAAAAAAAAGTGAAAAAAAAATGTGGAAAACAAATTTAATAAAAGTTTTAAGTAATGAAATAAAACACAATCGCCATTTTTCCCTTATCAAGTCCTTTATTATTGAAAAAAATAAATAAACCATACATATTTGGTATCGCCGTGACCATAACGGCCTAAACTATAAAAATATTATGTTATTTATTTCCACGTGGTGAAAAAAAAACGTAAAAAATAATGCCAAAATTTCTGTTTTTTGTTCACTTCGCCCTACAAAAATTGAAATAAAAAGTGATCAAAAAGTCGCATGTATCCAAAAATGGTGCCTATAAAAACTATAGCTCGTCTCTCAAAAACGAAGCCCACATACAGCTCCGTCGACCAAAAAATTAAAAGTTATGGCTCTCACAACATGGCGACAGAAAAATACATTCTTTTTACAAAAGTAATTTTATCGTGAAAAAAGTTGTAAAACATAAAAAAGTGCTATAAATTAGGTATCGCCTGAATCGTACGGACCCGCAGAATAAAGTTAACATATAATTTATAATGCATGGTGAACGCTGTATAAAAAAAACCCTAAAAATACTATGGCAGAATTGCTGTTTTTTGGTCACCTTGCCTCTCAGAAAAGAGGATAAAAAGTGATCAAAAAGTTGCTTGTACCCCAAAATGGTACCAATAGTAACTACAGCTCGTCCCGCAACATACCAATACGTCTATAAAAAAAATAAAATTAGTTAAGGCTCCAATAAGTCAGGAAATAAAAACATGCAGTTGTGCAGATCATTTTGTCTGCTTCAAGAGGCGATTTATCAAGGCCCTAAAATTAGGGAACCAAGAAGGGGGGGCCCAAACATATCTGCTAGAAGCGAGGGTGCCCGTATTATACCAGGACAACATTACCCAGCAAAATTCCCCAAACTGCAAAGGTGCCGAGTGTAGACCAAACGGGGGATAAGTAAAGACACCGTTTATCAGTGCGACACTGGCCTGTGCAGAAATTATTGCTTCACAGCGTAACACATATCTATGGATTATTTTATTGTTTACCCCATTATTATACCACCTGACTATGGCCCTGACGTACCCTGCCCAGCTTACAAATGCCCCCACATTATAAACGGAAACACCAGTAATACTCAAACAGACCTACTACCAAGCAAAATCTACACTTCAAAAGCCAAATGGTGCTCCCTCCCTTCTGAGCCCTACAGTGTCCCCAAACAGCAGTTTACTTACACATATATGGCGCCGCCATACCTGGAAGAACCCTTTTAACAATTTTTGGGGTGTGTGTCTCCAGTGGCATAAGCTGGGCACGGCATAATTGTCACTGAATTGGCAATTCTGGGGAAAAATTAAAATTATATTCTAATAAAAAGGAGACCCCAAAATCCTCTAGGTGCTCCTTTACTTCTGAGTCCGGTGCCTCAGTCCATAAGAAAACTAGAGCCACATGTGGGATATTTCCTAAAACTGCAGAACCTGGGCAATAAATATTGAGTTGCATTTCTCTGGTAAAACTTTGTGTTACAAAAAAAAAATAGATTAAAAATGAATTTCTGCAACAACAAAAAATGAACTTTGTAAATTTAACCTCTACTTTGGTTTAATTCCTGTGAAGCATCTAAAGGGTTAAGAAACTTTCTAAATGCTGTTTTGAATACTTTGAGGGTTGGAGTTTTTAAAATGGGGTGACTTTTTGGAGGTTTCTAATATATAAGGCCCTAAAAGCCACTTCACAACTGAACTGGCCCCTGTAAAAATAGCCTTTTGACATTTTCTTGAAAATGTGAGAAATTGCTGCTAAAGTTCTAAGCCTTGTAACGTCATAGAAAAATAAAAGGATGTTCAAAAAACGATGTCAATCTAATGTAGACATATGGGCGATGTTAATTAGTGACTACTTTGTGTGTTATAACTGCCTGTTTTACAAGCAGATACATTTAAATGTAGAAAAATTCTAATTTCTGCAATTTTTCGCTAAATTTTGGTGTTTTTTACATTTAAATACTGTATGTATCAAGCAAATTTTGCCAGTAACATAAAGTCCAATGTGTCATGAGAAAACAATCTCAGAATCGCTTGGATAGGTTAAAGCATTCCGAAGTTATTACAACATAAAATTATTACAACATAAAATGAAACATGTCAGATTTGAAAAATGAGGCTCTGTCAGGAAGGTCAAAAGTGACTAAAGAGGAAAGGGGTTAAAAACACTAGTGTTTATGTAAAGTTCTTTTTAAACTACAGCCGCTTTTGACGTGTATTCATCGCGTTTTTTGCACGCCTTCGGCGTCTTTTTTTGCCGCTCGATCGGTACTCCCATTGACTATAGAAATTAGGTGCAAATTTGGCGCATTTTAGGCGCGTTTTACGTGCAAAAGAATTGACTTGATGCTTCTTTTTTTACGCGACACATTTTTAAACTAACGGTGCACTATATCATTGTATCATACGCATTTTTAGACATGACAAATGCACAAAAAAAAGCACCAAATGCCGACAATACATAACAAAGATAAATGGAGTGGGGGGCACCAAAGGGCTATTCCGCACAGGGCACCCTGTAGCCTAAGGCCGGCCTTGGTTCTCTGTATTGACCACACATATATTTAAAGAGGCTCTGTCACCAGATTTTGCAACCCCTATCTCGTATTGCAGCAGATCGGCGCTGCAATGTAGATAAGAATAACGTTTTTTTTTTCAGAAACAAGCATTTTTGGCCAAGTTATGACCATTTTTATATTTATGCAAATTAGGCTTTCTTAAGTACAACTGGGCATGTTTAAAGTTATGTACAAGTGGGCGTGTATTGTGTATGTACATCTGGGCGTTTTTACTTCTTTTACTAGCTGGGCGTTGTGAATAGAAGTGTATGATGCTGACGAATCAGCATCATCCACTTCTCTACGTCAACACCCAGCTTCTGGCAGTGCATAGACACACAGCGTGTTCTCGAGAGATCACGCTGTGACGTCACTTCCTGCCCCAGGTCCTGCATCGTGTCGGACGAGCGAGGACACATCGGCACCAGACGACAGAGGCTACAGTTGATTCTGCAGCAGCATCGGCGTTTGCAGGTAAGTCGATGTAGCCTCTGTCGCCTGGTGCCAATGTGTCCTCGTTCGTCCGACACGATGCAGGACCTGGCGCAGGAAGTGACGTCACAGCATGATCTCTCGAGAACACGCTGTGTGTCTGTGCACTGCCAGAAGCTGGGTGTTGACGAAGAGAAGTGGATGATGCTGATTCGTCAGCATCATATACTTCTATTCACAACGCCCAGCTAGTAAAAGAAGTAAAAACGCCCAGATGTACATACACAATACACGCCCACTTGTACATAACTTTAAACACGCCCAGTTGTACTTACGAAAGCCTCATTTGCATAAATATAAAAATGGTCATAACTTGGCCAAAAATGCTCGTTTTTGAAAAAAAAAACGTTACTCTTATCTACATTGCAGCGCCGATCTGCTGCAATACGAGATAGGGGTTGCAAAATCTGGTGACAGAGCCTCTTTAAACATGTTAATAGGATCACCTCTAAGGCATCTGTTTTCCAAGCTGAACAAACCCAATTTCTCGAGTCTTTCAGTGTAAGGACACATCCGCTCCAATTTAATAATCTAGTTGCCTCCCTTTGACCCATCTCCAGTTCTCCTACATACTTTTAACATTTGTGCCCAAAACTGAATTTTTATATTCAAGATGTGGCATTAATAAATTTATAGCGGAATGATATTACAATTGAATTACAGGTTTTATCTCTGTTTTTATACACTCTAAAATCCGATTTGCTTTTGCAGCTTCTGCTTGAGATGGAGTACTGCTGCTTAGCTTATTTGTTCCCAAAATACCCAGGTCCTTCTCTTGCTTCGTTATAACCACTTTTATTCCATTTAATGTATGTGCATTAAGACTATTATTACAGCCTCAATGCATTTCTTTACATTTATCTACATTAAATTTCAACTGCTATGTTTTTGCCCATGCTGCCAGCTTATCTAGGTCTTTCTGTAATATTTTATAGTCAAGATGAGTTTTAAGTATCCAACCAAGTTTTGTCAGAAAAAACTGACACTTTACTTACAACATCTGGATGGAGTTTGTATGTTCTCCCTATGTTTGTGTGGGTTTCCTCCAGGTAATCCAGTTTCCTCACACACACCAAAAATATACAGATATGGAATTTAGATTGTGAGCCCCAATGGGGACTGTAAGTAAGGACAACCTCTGTACAGCACTGTACAGCACTGTTGGAGCTATAGAAGTAATAGAAATAAATAAAATAACAATCCCATCCACAAGGTCACAACGGTAGTAAAAAGTGCAGGCTGAGGTTAAAACACAGGAATTCGATAGACAAGATAGAAGAAAACTACTAGAAAAACAGGGAACGCTAGTAAGTATCAAATTGCCCTGGCAAGGAAGGAAGGAAAGGGAGGACCTTTAATATCCAGGGAATGCTGGGTAGAAATAAATTTGTTGCGCGCTGGCCCTTTAGAAAGGCAAGAGTCAGGGTGTGTGCACTAGGACCAAGAGTAGAATGTCAGGAGTGTGGGTGGCCACCAGACGCTGAGCTGGGAGCAAAAGGAGCGATGAGTAAGAAGATGCCACCAGAATAAGGTAAGTACTTGATGTCAGTGACGAAAGGAGGCCATAACATTTGGGTTTTTGGGTTTGTGCTTTCTGCGATCAATGGTAAAGTTTAAGAGCCAAATTTAGTCTAGAATTCAGGTAATGTCAGATGGAGAAACAGTGGCTGGGGCTTTTTTACTCACTACTTATTTTGTGGTGATGGAGGAAAAGATAATAAGATACTCCATTCTTTATTTTTGCTCGGTGAATTAAGCCATTGTGTGGGTCATTCGAATGGCATGCCAAATGTATCCATCTCCAAAGGTGTATAGCATTATAATAAATCTGAAGGTCCCCATAAGCCCAAACCTACATTATACTTTGGTTGGGTCAATCATTTGTGAGCCAGTCTGCGTTAATTTAAACACCACAGATATTGTGAGAACAGTCTGCACATTTTATTTCAAGAAGGATAAAGGCAGCTTAATGGGGTTCATGGACATGACTAGAGATGAGCGAACTTATGAAAAGTTTGGTTCGGCTGGTTCGCCGAATTTCATGAAAAAGTTCTATTCGGACCGAACTAGTTCTGACCGAACCTGTAATTTCTGTGCGCCGGGCATGGTACTGTCCAGGGTGCTGAAAGAGTTAATGGGCTGCACTAACTCTTTCAGCAACCTTGACAGTACCATGCTCGGCGCGCGGAAAATAAAATTTTAATGTAATAAAATAAATAAATAAATACGTTCATACTTACATTCCTCCTGTCCGGCCTCCAGCGATGACGTTTCATCCATGTCGCCTCTGCAGCCAATCACAGGCTGCCGCAGCCGGAAAGGAGGTCACCAAGACAACGACCGGGTACGTATGAAATGATTTTATTTTATTTTTAATTAGCAGCCTCTTTTCTCTATCAGTGATTGATAGAGACAAGTGGCTGCCGATTAGTATAATATTTTTGTAATGTTTTTTCTGCCCGACCGGGTTCGGTCAAAACGTGTTCGGCCGAACCCGGTGAAGTTCGGATTCGCTGCGAACCAAACTTTTTGCGATGTTCGGACCGAAACAGGGTTCGGTTGTCCCGGTTCGCTCATCTCTAGACATGACTACTATTTTATGGAGGACATGTGTCTTGAGAACAATTTTCATGCCCATCCAAGAGGGCACGGGGATCTCATAATTTGCCAACAGGGTTTTAACTACCGTGAAAAGCGGTTAGGAGTAATGATGATATAACAATTTGGTATTATTCTTAAAGAGGATCTGTCAATAGTTTATTAATGCCCAATCTCCTAACTAATCTAATAGGAATTGTCATGCTGATATGAAGTTATGAGCTATTTCTAAATATGCAAATGAGGCTATACTAGATAAAAGGACGGTAACTCTGCTCTTTCTCTGTGGGCAGTGTTATGATTTGTCTATATGACCCTGTCTAATCAGTGTCATACAGCTACTCTCCTTCCCTGCACAGCATGATCTCAGCTTCAATCACGAGATCACACTGTGTCTACACCTCCAGTCGCAGCTTCTTCAACACATCGCCTCAGCGCTGACGGTCCCAACTATGCCAGGACGACTCCCCACAATGTGGACTTCTTCATGCACAGCAGCAGCACCACAGCGTTCCATTCCTTCTTGGCAATGTGCACATTAGGGGCATTACTTGCAGTAGCCAGCCCCCTTGGCAACGAGCAGATAAGGGGCATTACAACCAGCAGCTATCCCCCATTGGCAACAAGCATATTAGGGGCATTACAACCAGCAGCCAACCCCCCTGGCAACGAGCATATTAGGGGCATTATTAACAACATCAGTCAGCCCCCTGGCAATGAGAATAATAGGGGCATTACAACCAGTAGCCATCCCCTCTTGGCAACGAGCATAATATGGGCATTACCACTAGTAGCCATCCCACCTTGGCCAAGAGCAGATTAGGGGCATTAGAACCGGCAGCCACCCCCCCACCCCCTTGGCAACGAACATATTAGTGGCATTAAATAGTAAATCTGTACCATTGCTTTTGTATATGGGAAATTATGGAATCTACACTATCTCACACCTGTCATTAAATAGAGGAAACTGACATGTATATAGAGGAGTGATTTCCTGATTTGTTTTAGGAAACTTTGAGTAACGACCAGTAAGGTCTGAAACGAGTCAGCTAATTCACATGCGGTTTTTGCTGTTTTCATATGGATTAAATAAAAGGTGATGATTCATTCATTCATTCCAGTGTCAGTCACCTGGTTTTTCTATTATTATGAACAGCAGCATTAGATGTGTGTACGGAGGCCTGTTTTGCAGAATATTATTCTTACTTTTGCATTATTCACTTGTATGGCTTGCAGCAGCATGGTGTGTTGTGGCACTTTAGTTTGTAAAACATCTTCAACATATTCTCGCTATGATTTTTTCTACCAGTTTACCTCTCTGAATTCCCTATCTGTGGTCCATCAGGCCAAGTGTGAGAAAGAATAAGTTCCAAAAGTTTGCTCAGAAATTCATAGCTGTTAAATAAGAAAACATACAGATCAGGAATCATTTACATATACTTTTTTCAGCGTTTTCGAATGCATGTAAAAAAAAACACGATGATATTTAATAATTTTTAATGCCTTTTTTTTACACTAAATGCATTTTTTGATGGCATTTTTATTTTGACACATTTTTACATGCGTTTTCCTAGCATTTTAGAAGTCCTGTAGGCAGGGGCGTAGCTAGGGGGGGCAGGCGGGGCAGGTGCCCCGGGCGCAGTTTAGAGGGGGGGCGCCAGCGCCACCTCCTCCTGAACTATAATTGTACCTGTGTCGCAAGGACACAGGTATAATTAGAAGCAATGAATGACCGGGCACGTTCCGTGCCCGGCCATTCAGCACCTTTCCACGAATGAAGCGACTGGTACCTTTTGTACCAGTGACGCTTCCGTCGATGAAAGGCGCTGATTGACAGGGAAAGTCATCCTGCCCAGCCAATCAGCGCCTTTCATAGACACTGCGTTCAACCCCCAGGAGACCTGCGCAGAAGAGAGCAGGCCTCCATGGCTGCCGGAAGGCGGGGGAGCGGGATTAAGGTGAGTTTGAATTGTTTTTTTGTTTTTTTTAATTGTAATGAAAGTATGCGGCTGTATCTACAGGGGGGACGACTTTGTCTACGGGGTTTACTTTATCTACGGGGGGGACTTTTTCTTCACGGGGGTCCTTCATCTACAAGGGGGACTTTATCTACACGCGGGGGGCTTTATCTACGGGGGGTGTCTATTTACAGGGGGGCTATATACTGGGGTGGGCTATCTATGGAGCACCATATACAGGGGTTGGTCTATAGCTACAGGGGGGGCTATATAGTATATAGCCCCCCCTATAGATATAGCCCACCCCTGTAGATATAGGCCACCCCTATAGATATAGCCCACCCCTGTAGATATAGCCCATCCCTGTAGATACAGCCCCCCCGTAGATATAGTCCCCCCTGTATATAGCCCACCCCTGTATATAGCCCACCCCTGTATATAGCCCACCCCTGTAGATATAGTCCCCCTGTAGATATAATCCCCCTGTAGATATAGTCCCCCCCTGTATATAGCCCACCCCTGTATATAGCCCACCCCTGTAGATATAGCCCCCCTGTAGATATAGCCCCCCTGTAGATATAGCCCCCCTCTAGATATAGTCCCCCTGTAGATATAGTCCCCCTGTAAATATAGCACACCCCTGTATATAGTATCCCACAAATAGCTCCCCCTATAGCGCTCCACAGAAAGCCCACCCCTGTATATAGTCCCCTTGTACATATAGTCAACCCCTGTATATAGTGCTCCACAGATAGCCCACCCCTGTATATAGTATATACAGGGGTGGGCTATCTGTGGAGCACTATATACAGGGGTGGACTATCTAGTGGAGCACAATATACAGGGGTGGACTATATGTACAGGGGGGCTATATACAGGGGTGGGCTATATGTGGAGCACTATATACAGGGGTGGGCTATCTGTGGAGCACTATATACAGGGGTGGACTATCTAGTGGAGCACTATATACAGGGGTGGACTCTATGTACAGGGGGGCTATATACAGGGGTGGGCTATATGTGGAGCACTATATACAGGGGTGGGCTATCTGTGGAGCACTATATACAGGGGTGGACTATCTAGTGGAGCACTATATACAGGGGTGGACTCAGTGGCGGATTATCATATGGGCGATTCGGGCGGCCGCCCGGGGCCCGAGGCTCCCAGGGGGCCCATGGCAGCCCAAACCGCACATTATCGTACAAAACTATTCAGCGCGCTAGCGCTGCTAATTTCCGAAGATGAGGAGGGGAGGAGCAGGGAATTGGCCGGGAAAGGGGTAGGACACGCCTCCCTGACAAGTGCGGGCGCCGCCATGAGTAACAGAACAGCGACGGACGGCTGTTCTGTTGCTCTAAAGCTGCAAGAGAAGACCCGGGCGGGCGTTCACCGGCGCTGAGGTTAGTCGGCTTATCCTCCTGCCCAAATGGTTCCCGACCGCTGGCTTTATTTTTACGGCCAGCGGTCAGGGACGGGTCCTTAAAACCCGAGCCATAGACTTTCTACGGCTCGGGTTTTAACTTGCTGCCCGCGCGATTCGGCAGCTGAATGTCGGGTCTCCGGCTGTCAGTGACTGCCGGGGACCCTGAGGAGAAGACAGAAGCAGCTTTCGCTGCTTCTGTCTTCTCCGATGTCTTCTTACACAGCGTTCAATGAACGCTGTGTATAGGAATAGAGACAGCAGCAGCGGCGCTGTCTCTATTCCTCCCGGTGATCATGTGACTGGTCACATGATCGCCGGGTGCCGTTACTAACATACTGCTGCTGGGTCTTACTAGACCCAGCACAGCCCTATTAGTGACAATCGTCACTATGAGAGGGCTGATTTCCCCTATAACTGGGGCTGCTGTGCAGCTCCAGTTACAGGGGAAAAGATGGTGTAAAAGAAAGAAAAAAAATATATAAAGTTCCCCAAAGGTCTTTTTTGACCTTTGAGGAACAGACCACAGTAATAAAAAATAATAAAGTAAAGTGCAAAAAAAAATTAAATAATAAATACACATAAAATACCCACCCCAAAAAAAAACGTTCCCCCTCCCGCCAAACATTGTTGTAACGCTAGCGCTGACCCAATTACCCTAATATAGACATGTAATATATTAAAATTTACGGTAAACAATGACGATTACAAATAAAAGGTCTATTTTAGGGTAAAACTATGTTATTACCAAAAAAAATAGCTGAAACGTAAAAAAGCTTATTTTTTTTACTATTATTTTCAAACTTTATGAATAAAAATTCTAAAATAGCAAAAAAGTGTGCATAAAAACGATAAAAAAGGAAACCTGCATTGTCTACGGAAAAAAACGTTGCAAAAATCACGTCTTTTTTTTTTTCTTTTTATAAAAATGTGTGTTTGGTGCAACTTTGTAATTCCGTTTTATTAAAAAATATTTTCACTTTTTGAGATACAGCTGCTTTGTATCCTGTATCCGTCAGGTCAGCAGGACTGATGGGATCAGTGAAACGGGCCTTGCGCTAAATTATAATCTTAGATGTGATAGATTTGAGGTGGATCCTGCGTGTCACTGATCCTGTCAGTCCTGCTGACCTGACGGATACAGGATACAAAGCAGCTGTATCTCAAAAAGTGAAAATATTTTTTAATAAAATCAATCACACACATACTAATATATATATATAAAATTATGATAACGTTTTTAAATGTGTACATAACCTTGTGGCACTATATACAAGGGGGAGCGCTGTGTGCCACTATATACAAGGGGGATATATACAAGGGGAGTGCTGTGTGGCACTATATACAAGGGGGATATATACAAGGGGAGTGCTGTGTGGCACTATATACAAGGGGGAGCGCTGTGTGGCACTATATACAAGGGGGAGCGCTGTGTGGCACTATATACAAGGGGGAGCGCTGTGTGGCACTATATACAAGGGGGAGCGCTGTGTGGCACTATATACAAGGGGGGGCTGTGTAGTGCTATCCACAGTGGTATGTGTGTGGCGCTCTTTATAGGGGGGCTTTTTGGTGCTATTTACAAGAGGGGGAGGGCTGTGTGGCGCTCTCTACAGGGGGCTGTATGGCACTATCTATATGGGGCTGTGTGTAACACTCTCTACGGGGGGATGTGTGATATATAGAGGGGGCTGTGTATGGCGATATCTATGGGGGTGTGTAATATCTACAGGGGCTGTGTGTGGCACTATGTACAGGGGGCTGTGTGTATGTGGTGTTTTACAGTGTGTGGTATTATTATATTCAGGCGCGCAGTGTTTGGTGCTATTATATTTAGGGGCACAGTATGTGGCACCATGATAACTTTATTTTCGTTTATAGGTGTGGAAATGTTGGAAAAGTGAGGAGACGTCTGAGTGGCAAATTCTGCAGAAATGAGTCATGGCCGGGAGAAGTCGTCATGAGTGCTGGACCGGATGGAGAAGAAAAGAGGAAAAAACTACTAGAATCTGAGACGTCGTCACCTGTGAGTCACTAGATTTATAGAGAATCTGTCACCTCTCCTGACATGTTTATTATAGGCATCCTTGTATTTCACAAAAAGTCTGCAGTCCAGGACTGATAGACAATTCCCCTTGTCAGGAGGTTGTGTCCCTGCACAGTGTGATACTGTCAGTATGTAGGGACACCGCGCTGTGACAAGGGAAATCGTAACACTGTTAATGCTTGCCCAAAAAGCTAGTGTTAAAAATAGTTACGGCAGGGCGGCGGTGAGGAAGGGGGGCCCAAGTTTGGGTAACAGCCCAGGGCCCATGGTCTACTTAATCCGCCACTGGGTGGACTATATGTACAGGGGAGCTATATACAGGGGTGGTCTATATGTACAGGGGGCTATATACAGGGGTGGGCTATATGTGGAGCACTATATACAGGGGTGGACTATATGTGGAGCATTATATACAGGGGTGGGTTATATCTACAGGGGGCTACATACATGGTTGGGCTATCTGTAGAGCACTATATACAGGTGTGGGCTATATCTACAGGGGGGCTATATACAGGGGTGGGCTATATCTACAGGGGGGCTATATACAGGGGTGGGTTATCTGTAGAGCACTATGTACAGGGGTGGGCTATATCTACAGGGGGGCTATATACAGGGGTGGGCTATATCTACAGGGGGCTACATACATGGTTGGGCTATCTGTGGAGCACTATATACAGGGGTAGGCTATATCTACAGGGGGCTATATACAGGGATGGGCTATACGTGGAGCACTATATACAGGGCTGGGCTATATCTACAGGGGGCTATATACAGGGATGGGCTATCTGTAGAGCACTATAGGGGGAGTTATTTGTGGGACACTATATACAGGGGTGGGCTATATGGGGGCACTATCTACAGGGGGGCTCTATGGCAGGCACTATCTACAGGGGGCACAGTGTGTGTGTGGGACACAGTGTATGGTGCTATTATAATTAGAGGTGCAGTGTATGGCACTATTATATTTAGGGGTGTAGTGTCTGGTATAATGATAACTTTATATTTTTTTATAGTGCAGAAATGTTGGTAAAGTGAGAGGCTGAAGACATGTGAGCGGCAAACTGCAGAAATGGACCGGGAGAAGTTATCATAGAGGTCTGGACCGGATGGAGAAAAAGAACTAGAATCTGAGACGTCACCGGTGAGTCACTTAATGTCAATGTTTATTCTGCCTCTAACCAGTAATGTAGTCACTGTATGATCTGCAGTGAGATGATTATGATAGGATTTATTTTTGTGAAACAGCATCTCCCAGCATATCCTCACCATTGTTCGGGCCATGCTGGGAGCTGTAGTTTTACGCCGTACACACCTATACGGCAGGGGTTGCACTAAATTGAGCTGTATTTGTGCTGGTGCTGTATTTATGTACTGAGCTTGGTTCTGGTGTTGTGTATAGAACCATATTGCTTGTAAGATGTACAAATGTGTTCCATAAAAAGCAATGACACGTCGATTGGTAGAGAAAACAAACATGGCGAGGGGGAAGGAGATGTCGGGAAAGAGGTTGGGGGGGCGCCAAACTGAATCTTTGCCCCGGGTGCTGGAGAACCTAGCTACGCCTCTGCTGTAGGGAAGGAAGCCTATGGAAAAATGGCAGAAAAACCTCCATACCCAAAACAAGTTTTATTTTGAAAGCAAAACTCCACTGAAACCAAAAAAGCTTCAAAAATGCCACACAAAAAAAAATGCTGTCTATATAGACTTTAAAATATTTTGCGA
Organism: Rhinoderma darwinii; assembly: GCF_050947455.1. Lineage (NCBI taxonomy): Eukaryota > Metazoa > Chordata > Amphibia > Anura > Rhinodermatidae > Rhinoderma > Rhinoderma darwinii. The sequence continues at coordinate 59,453,026 of NC_134693.1, forward strand.
TAGACTTTAAAGTAGCATCTCTGCTTGCAGCCGGGCTCCCACTGCAACGATCAATCCTAGCCGTTTAACCCCTCAAATGCCACGCTCAAAAGTGACGGTGGCATTTGAGTGATTTGAGTGCCATTAAAAAGTACAACTCATCCCGCAAAAAATAAAAAAAATCCTGCAGGCCTTTATGACAAAATAGGCTTGGTACTTGAGGGGCTAAATAAATTAATGGTCTTTTCTAAGCAAAAATCATGTTATGACTTCTATAACGAGGTTTACGGATTGTTTAAACATTTAGAAAATGTATGGTTGATTTGTATTCAGTATTGATATAGTCAAAATTAGTATGGATAGGACAAAATGATGTATGACAATAATTACTCGCACTCAGTCCACACAGCATTGCGAATTGCAAAAGCAGTGATAAATTACAGGCATGCCCTATTAGTTCTGCAGCTATCAAATGTTTCATATAAATACAATGCAATGACCTTACAAAAAAGTATTTTATTGGTTTGTAATTAGCTGTATGTATAAAATTATATGAGAAATGATTGCTCGTCAACTTTACAACTAGACCTAACTTATACAATTTCATATTTTATATCATAATGTCTCATGTATTAGAACATTAACTCTATTTAAATAAAATAGCTTCCTAGCTATCAGAGTAGATGAGTACCCTTAAGTGATTATTCCATCTATTCTGATATGTGATTTTATAGCTATTATACATAAGAATTCATTATCATGTATACTGACAAGGAGGAGATAATCCATCCATGAATATCAAACAATTTCAGCATACATACATTAACAAATCAGTGAACGCAATAATAATAATAATAATAACTTTAAAAAAAAGTAATCTCAAATGCATTTTGTCATTAACAACTGTGCTTGATTGTATAAATAATCTTTGTGCAAGGGTGTAAATTTAGTGCCAAGAATGTGATCAGGGCGTATATTTAGTGCCAAGGAAAGGATCGGATCATGATTTTGGAATTTGTGCTGGTGCTGTATTTATGTACTGAGCTTGGTTCTGGTGTTGTGTATAGAACCATATTGCTTGTAAGATGTACAAATGTGTTCCATAAAAAGCAATGACACGTCGATTGGTAGAGAAAACAAACATGGCGAGGGGGAAGGAGATGTCGGGAAAGAGGTTGGGGGGGCGCCAAACTGAATCTTTGCCCCGGGTGCTGGAGAACCTAGCTACGCCTCTGCTGTAGGGAAGGAAGCCTATGGAAAAATGGCAGAAAAATCTCCATACCCAAAACAAGTTTTATTTTGAAAGCAAAACTCCACTGAAACCAAAAAAGCTTCAAAAATGCCACACAAAAAAAAATGCTGTCTATATAGACTTTAAAATATTTTGCGATAGACTTTAAAGTAGCATCTCTGCTTGCAGCCGGGCTCCCACTGCAACGATCAATCCTAGCCGTTTAACCCCTCAAATGCCACGCTCAAAAGTGACGGTGGCATTTGAGTGATTTGAGTGCCATTAAAAAGTACAACTCATCCCGCAAAAAATAAAAAAAATCCTGCAGGCCTTTATGACAAAATAGGCTTGGTACTTGAGGGGCTAAATAAATTAATGGTCTTTTCTAAGCAAAAATCATGTTATGACTTCTATAACGAGGTTTACGGATTGTTTAAACATTTAGAAAATGTATGGTTGATTTGTATTCAGTATTGATATAGTCAAAATTAGTATGGATAGGACAAAATGATGTATGACAATAATTACTCGCACTCAGTCCACACAGCATTGCGAATTGCAAAAGCAGTGATAAATTACAGGCATGCCCTATTAGTTCTGCAGCTATCAAATGTTTCATATAAATACAATGCAATGACCTTACAAAAAAGTATTTTATTGGTTTGTAATTAGCTGTATGTATAAAATTATATGAGAAATGATTGCTCGTCAACTTTACAACTAGACCTAACTTATACAATTTCATATTTTATATCATAATGTCTCATGTATTAGAACATTAACTCTATTTAAATAAAATAGCTTCCTAGCTATCAGAGTAGATGAGTACCCTTAAGTGATTATTCCATCTATTCTGATATGTGATTTTATAGCTATTATACATAAGAATTCATTATCATGTATACTGACAAGGAGGAGATAATCCATCCATGAATATCAAACAATTTCAGCATACATACATTAACAAATCAGTGAACGCAATAATAATAATAATAACTTTAAAAAAAAGTAATCTCAAATGCATTTTGTCATTAACAACTGTGCTTGATTGTATAAATAATCTTTGTGCAAGGGTGTAAATTTAGTGCCAAGAATGTGATCAGGGCGTATATTTAGTGCCAAGGAAAGGATCGGATCATGATTTTGGAATTTTAAGAGTCCATATCTTTTCAGTTAGCAGCATAATTGTAAATATGATAGAGAAGGAATAAAATAAAGCTTAACCCCTTCCCGACCAGCCCATGTTGATTCACAGGCTGCAGCGCTGGTCCTTGTGCCTGCAGCATGTTCATCTATGTGTGCTCCAAACGGAGCGCACAGGTATTCCCCACAGCCCGGCATCTCCCAGTTCAGGCTGCTACTAGCAGCCTTAGTACTGAAGGAAGACATCGGGTGTGATCAGAGCCGTGATCCCCGACGATTAACCCCTTAATAGCGATCAATAGCGACCTCCGCATTTAAAGCGTTACAACAACATTGGCACCCCGCGGCGTGATTGTAAGGTGCCGATAGTTGCTGTGGCAACCGGAAAAAGGCCTCCAGGTCTGCCATCTATGGAAGGCTATGAGTTCCGGCCAGAGCCAGGACCTAATACACTGCCCGCCAATGTGAAACTGACTTGTATAATACCTTGCAGTACATAAGTATTGCAGGGTATTATAACAACGATCCAACAGTTGGATCTTCAAGTGCCTAGTGAGACTAAAAAAAAAATTTAAAAGAAGGAAAAAATAAATGTTGTACAAAGATAAAAAAGTAAAAGTTCCAAGTAATAAAATTTAAAAATCGCCATCCTTTATTATTAGAAAAAAATGACAAAATAAATAAACTCTGCATAATTGGTATTGCCGCATCTATAACAGCCTGAAATATAAAATATAATATATATATTATATATATTATATATTAATATATAAATATATATATATTTATACCGCACGGTGAACGGCGTAAAAAAATTATAAAAAACAGTACCAGAACTCGCATGTACCCAAAAATGGTACCAATAAAAACAACAGTTTGTTCCGCAAGAAACAAGCTCCCACACAGCTTTGATGAAAAAATAAAAAAGTTATGGCTCTTAGAATATGGCTGTAACATCTATGGCCCCGGACCGTCGTCCTGACTTACCCTCTGACGGCCACGGCCATGGATGACTGAGTTCTCGGCGGCATCTCCGCCTTAAAGGGCCAGTGGGCGCACAGTTGCAGAAAATCTGTAATTAGCCCAGAATGCTGCTGGACTATAAAAGGGGCTCTGCCCTTTTGATCATTGCCCGAGCGTTGTTGTGTTACCTAAAGTTTGTCATTGCAAATGGTCTCCTAGTGTTTTCCAGTTCCCACTGTTACCCTTTCCTGCTGCCTGTATCCTGTATCCCGTGCTACCTTGCCTATGTGCAGTCAAGAGTTGGAGTCGTGTTGTGTCTTCTGCTGCATCTATTGTGTCACACCTCGCCGGGTGTCTGCCTACTGTCGGAGCCTCATCTCATGTCTACATTGAATCAGGTACCCTTTCTGGACTATAGACATTGTATTGTACCTGTCTGGCCAGGTGCTATCCCGCTACGTGGTACGGCCCAGTGGGCCACACCTCGCACCGTGACAATGGCGACACAAAAACGAAATGTTTTTAAAACCGTGATTTTATCGTGCAAACACCGTAAAACATAAAGAAAACTATATACATATGGTATCGTCGTAATCGCATCAACCCGCAGAATAAATTAAATGTAACTTATAGTGCATGGTGAATGGCGTAAAAATATAAAAAGAAAAAAACAATAGAAGTTTTCATGGCCTAATTCCACTAAATTCAGCAGAAAACCTATGAGATCAAAATGCTCACTATAGCCCTGCATAAATAATTTTAAGGCTGTAGTTTCCCGAATGGGGTAACTTTTGAGGGGTTTCAACTGTTTTGGTCCCTCAGGGGCTTTGCAAATGCGACATGGCACCCAAAAACCAATCCAGCAAACTTGAGCTCCAAAAGCCAAATGGTGCACCTTCCCTTCTGAGTCCTGTTGTATGTCCAAACAGACGTTTATTGCCACATATCGGGTATTCCCGTAATCAGGAGAAATTGCTTTTCAAATATTGTGGTGCTTTTTCTTCCTTTTGCCTTGTAAAAATTATAATTTTTATGTTTTATTGGGAAAAAAAATTATTTTCGTTTTCACGGTCTAATTCCACTACATTCAGCAAAAAAAACCTGTGGGGTCAAAATGCTCACTATACCACTCTATATTTTCCTTGAGGGGTGCAGTTTGCCAAATGGTGTCTTTTTGGTGGTGTTTCCAATGTTTTGGTACCACAAGACCTCTTCAAACCTGACATGGTGCTTAAAATATATTCTAATAAAAAGGAGGCCTCAAAATCCTCTAGGTGTTCCTTTGCTTCTGAGGCCTTTGCTTCAGTCCATTACCACATTAGGGCCACATGTGGGATATTTCTAAAAACTGCAGAATCTGGGCAATAAATATTTAGTTGTGTTCCTCTGGTAAAACTTTCTGGGTTACAGAAAAAAAACTGATTAAAATGGATTTTTTTTAAAAATGGTCAGGATATGCTGGGGGTTTCGTTTCCCCAAAAAAATGCTGCCATCCGTCATCTCGCTGCATATCATACACTGACTACAGTACTGATCAGTCAGAAGAAGATTTTTTTCGCTCTTTTTCTTTTTTCTTCTCCATCTGGTCCAGACCTCTATGATGACTGCACCCCGCCACAACCCATTTCTGCAGGGTACGAAACACAGATGTCTTTGGCTCCTCACTCTTCCAACATATCTGCACCTATAAACGAAGATAAAATTCTCATGGCACCCCACTCTATGCCCCTTAATATAATAGTAATATACACGGTGCCCCTGAATATAATAGTACCATACACTGTCCACATGAATAAAATTGTGTCAAACACTGTAAAGTAAAGTAAAATACACCACACACACTTACAATAAGCCCTGTAGATACCACCACTCAGAGAGTCCCCTGTAGATAGCGCCATTCACAGAGCCCATTGTCGATAGTGCCCCACATAGAGCCCTCTGCAGGTAGTGCCCCTCATAATGTCCCCAGTAGATAGTGCCCCTAGAGAGTCCCTGTATATAGTGGCCCTAGAGAGTCCCCTGTAGATAGTACCCCCTAGAGGGTCCCCTGTAGACAGCACCCCCTTGAAGGGTTCCCTGTAGATAGTGCCCCCCCAAAAGGGTCCCCTGTAGATATTGCCCCCAAATGATGGCCACTAAAAAAAAACATTACAAGCTGACCTGCCCCCGTTCCTGTGTCATCCTCCAGCAATGCAAGCCTGGAGGGAGACCAGGCATCATCCAGGAGGAGGAAGTGCTGCAGCACTCACACAGTTTTAGGAAACATCCGTCCCTTTAAGATTACCTTGACTACTAGTCTAGTTTCTGGTTTTATTTGTTCAGTCTATCCCTTTTCTCTGTGTGTAAGGTGTAAGGGTGAGTACATAAACCTGGGTTTCTTTTGTTTTCTTTGCTTGTCAATTTCCGTGCTGCATGTGTCTGATCAAGCCTCCAATTAAACCCTGTACCTTTCACTATTTGAAGTTTTTGGAACTGGACCTCGGCTTGTCTCTGTATTACCCTTTGCTTACGGATTTGGACTTTCTCCTCCCGGCTGGTACTGACCTATGCTATTCCTGACATCCCCTAGCTTTGTGATTTGGTTTTTCTGTTTACCCTCTTGCTGTCTTGTTACCTGTTCTGTTATTGCCTGCATTGCACCTCTTATCTAACACCGAACTCTGTTAAAACAACTTGGATTCTATGCAGCAAAAACCATCCTGCCTAGTGGTGGGCTCTGGCAAAAAACATAGAGTAGCCTTACACACAGTTGATCAGAGTTCTGATGGATTTGGGGTTGCAGATTAATTTGCATGCTCAGTCCCGACAGTCTCCTGCAGCCTTTGGGGAATCGGTCACATAGCAATTCCATAAACTTCCACCCTGCGAAATGCTCAACAAGTGATTCCATAACACACAGTCCTAACTAGGGTTAGATTTATGAGAACATTTTACATATGCAAAGACTACTTTAACCTATATTCACAGCTCTGTTGTCATACTATTTATTCTTGGATATTCTCAACTCTACCCCCACCTTCAAACAGTGCTTTGCTCTAAAGCGCTAAGTCAATCTTTAGGGTATGTTCACACAGGTTGGATATGCTGCGGAAAAGGGCACAGCCTATACGAACTAGAATTCGCAGGACATTTCGGTTGATAGACCACACCATATTGTGGTGCAGATTTTCGTCTGGAATCTCTGCTACGGAAAACAGAGGAAAAAAAAAGAATATTTACCTCACTAGCATTGCCATAGCGATGCGGTCCTGCTACCCACCTTTGGCATCTGTGCAACCCGACCTCCTGTGATGATGCTGCAGCCCATGTGACTGCGACAGCCTGTGATTAGTTGCAGCACTCACATGGAAAGAAACATCATTCCAGAAGGCCAGCAACAAGGGAGAAAAGCCAAGGGAACACGGAGCCGTCACTATGACAATGCCTGGGGAGTAAGTATAGACTTTTTTTATTAACACGTTACTGACCTCCAATACGCCTTTTCACGGTGGCCACTAATGGGCTTTATTCTGATGCATACGCCTTTTCACCCCGCTGCATCAGAATACATAAATAGAGCAGGGATCAGTTAAATCTCCCTGCTCTCAGCTACCAGAGCTAGCTGAGGGCTGGGGGCATCGATATCCGTATCGATCTCACCCGTTTAACCCCTCAGATGTGGCACTTAATAGCGAGCGCCGCATCTGAGTTGTTTTGGAGAGAGAGAGCTCCCTCTCTCTCTCACCGAGACCCAGTGATAAGATCGCCGAGTGTCTGTATCTTCTATGGCAGCCGGGGACCTAATAAAGTCCCCCAGGTCTGCCTGTAGTAATGCCTGCTAAGCCAGAGGCATGGCCTAGCAGATGCCTGTCCGTTTTGAACGGACAGGCAGTAATACACTGCAATACAAAAGTATTGCAGTGTATTATAAAAGTGATTGGATAATCACATATTAAAGTTCCCTAGTAGGACTAGTAAAAAAGTCAAAAAAAGTTTAATAAAGTTAATAAATAAAAAGTGGAAAAAAAATTTAAATACACTTTTTCCCCTTACAAAAGGTTTTATTATTAAAAAAAACAAAATAAAGTAAAAAAGTTACACATATTTGGTATCGCCGCGTCCGTAACGACCCCAACTATAAAGTTAATACATTATTTAACCCACATGGTGAACTCCGTAAAAAATTAAAGAAAAACAATGGAAAAATTGCTGTTTTCTGTGAATCCTGTCTTAAAAAGATGTGATAAAAAGTGAACAAAAATTTGCATCTACTCCAAAATGGTACCAATAAAAACTATATGTCGTCCCGCAAAAAAATAAAATAAAATCCCTCATAGAGCTGCATCGGCGGAACAATAAAAAAAAGTTATGGCTGTTTAAATATGGAGACAAAAACAAATAATTTTGAAAAAAAATTATTTTTACAGTGTAAAAGTAGTAAAACATACAAAATCTATACAAATTTGGTATTGTTGCAATGGTAACAACCTGCTGAATAAAGTTATTGTGTTATTTATACCACACGGTAAATGGCGTAGATTTAGGACGCAAAAAGGAGTGGTAAAATTTCTGTTTTTTTTTTATTTCCCCCCCAAAAAAAGTTAATAAAAGTTAATCAATAAATTATATGTATCCCAAAATGGTGCTATTAAAAAATGCAACTTGTCCCGCAAAAAACAAGACCTTATACAGCTATGTCAACACAAAAATAAAATAAGTTATAGCTCTTGGAATGTGACAATGGAAAAACTTAAAATATAGCTTGGTCATTAACCCCTTCAGGCGGTAATAACTCTGGAATGCTTTTATGTATCCAAGCGATTCTGATATTGTTTTGTCGTTACACATTGGACTTATGTTACTGGCAAAATTTGCTCGATACATTCAGTATTTAATTGTGAAAAACACCAAAATTTTGCGAAAAATTGCAAAAATTTGCATTTTTCTACATTTAAATGTACCTGCTTGTAAGACAGATAATAATACCACACCAAATTGTTTCTAATTAACCTCCCCATATGTATACTTAAGATTGGCATAATTTTTTGAACATCCTTTTTTTTTTTTCTAGGACGTTACAAGGCTTAAAACTTTAGCAGCAATTTCTCACATTTTTGAAGAAAATTTCAAAAGGCTATTTTTTCAGGGGCCAGTTCAGTTGTGAAGTGACTTTTAGGGCCTTATATAATAGAAACCCCCAATAAGTCACCCCATTTTAAAAACTGCACCCCTCAAAGTATTCAAAACAGCATTTAGAAAGTTTCTTAACCCTTTAGACGTTTCACAGGAATTAAAGCAAAGTAGAGGTGAAATGTACAAATTTCATATTTTTTTGCAGAAATTCATTATTAATCTATTTTTTTTTGTAACACAGAAGATTTTACCTGAGAAATGCAACTCAATATTTATTGCCCAGGTTCTTCAGTTTTTAGAAATATCCCACATGTGGCCCTAGTGCGCTTATAGATTGAAGCACCGGCCTCAGAAGCAAATGAGCACCTAGAGGATTTTGGGGCCTACTTTTTATTAGAAAATATTTTAGGCACCATGTCAGGTTTGAAGGGCTCTTGTGGTGCCAAAACAATGGAAATCCCCCAGAGGTGACAATTTTGGAAACTAGACCCCTTGAGGAAATTATCTAGTGATATAGTGAGCATTTTGACCCCGCAGATTTTTTTGCAGAAATGGTTGGAAGTAGGCCGTGAAAATGAAAATCTACGTTTTTTCAAAGAAAATGTAGGTTTAGCTAATTTTTTCTAATTTCCACAAGGACATAAGGATAAAAAACACCACAAAATTTGTAAAGCAATTTCTCCCGAGTAAAACAATACCCCACATGTGGTCATAAACGGCTGTTTGGACACACAGCAAGGCTCAGAAGGGAAAGAGCGCCATTTGGTGTTTTGGAGCTCATATTTAGCAGGAATGGTTTGCGGAGGCCATGTCGCATTTGCAAAGCCCCTGAGGGACCAAAACAGTAAGAACGCCAAAAAAGTTACTCCATTTAGGAAACTACAACCCTAGGGGTTTTATTAGAATTGGGCAGTGAAAATGAAAACAAAACCTTTTTCTTCAATAAGACGTAGTTTTAGCTAAAAAAAATTCATTTTCTCAACAAATAAAGGAAAAAAAGAACCCCAACATTTGTAAAGCAATTCCCCCAAGTACAGCAATACCCCATATATGGTCATAAACTGCTGTTTGGGCACAAAGTAGGGCTCAGAAGGGAGGTAGCGCCATTTGCTTTTGAAGTACAGATTATGCTGGATTGGTTTCTGGGCGCTATGTCGCATTTGCAAAGTCCCTGTGGATCCCACCCAGATGTGACACCATTTTAGAAACAACACCCCTCAAGGTATTCAACTAGGGGTGTAGTGAGCATATTAACCCCGCAGGTGATTGGCATAAATTGGTGCGCACTCGATGTTGCAGAGTGAAAATTGGATTTTTTTCTATAGATATGACAATATGTGGTGCCCAGCTTGTGCCACCATAACAAGACCGCTTTCTTATTATTATGCTGTGTTTCCCGGTTTTAGAAATACCCTACGTGTGGCCCTAATCTTTTTCCTGGACATTCGACAGGGCTCAGGAGTGAAAGCGTACCATGCGAAATTGATTTGTCAATTTACAAAGTATTGGTTCACAATTGCAGGGCTCTGATGTGAAGTAATAAAAGGAACCCCTGAGAAGTGACCCCATTTTGTAAGCTGTACCCCTCAAGGCATTTATTAAGAGGTGTAGTGAGCGTCTTCACCCCACAGGTCTTTTCCATGAATGATTGCGCTGCGGTAGGTGCAAAGTAAAAAATTAAAATCTTTCCCTAGATATGCCATTTCAGTGGCAAATATGTGGTGCCTAGCTTGTGCCACTGGAGATACACACCCCAAAAATTGTTAAAACGGTTCTCCCGGGTATGGTGATGCCATATATGTGGTGGAAGGAAACTGCTGTAGGGTTCAGAAGGGAGGGAGCACCATTTGGCTTTTGGAGCGCAGATTTTGCATGTTGGTAGTTTTGTTTGGAGTTTTACTGGTGTTTCCGTTTAGAATGTGGGGGTACATATATGCTGGGCAGTGTACATCAGGGGCATAGTCAGGTGGCATAATAATAGGGTAAAAAATAAAATAAAATAATCCATAGATGTGTGTTACGCTGTGAAGCAATCCTTTCTGCACAGGCCGGTGTCGCGCCTATAAATGTTCTTTCTTATCCCCCTTTTGGTCCACCCACACTCCACACTTTTGCAGTTTGGGGAATTCTGCTGGGAAGTGTTGTCCTGTTATAATACGGGCACCCTCGCTTCCAGCAAATATGTTTGGGCCCTCCCCTTTCTGGTTCCCTAATTTTAGGGGCCTTGATATTTTGCCACTTGAAACAGAAGAAATGTTCCCCTCGGGCCGGCACAACTGCATATTTTTTCTATCCTGACATATTGGAGCCTTAACTATTTTTATTTTTTCATAGACATAGTGACATGGGGGCTGTTTTTTTGCGGGAAGAGCTGTAGTTTTTATTGGTACAATTTTGGGGTACATGCGACTCTTTGATCACTTGTCATCCTTTTTTTTTGGGAGGCAAGGGACCAAAAAACTGCAATTCTGGCATATCTTTTTAGTTCTTTTTATACAGCGTTCACCACGCATCATAAATTACATGTTAACTTTATTCTGCGGGTCAGTCCGATTCCGGTGATACCTAATTTCTGGCACTTTTTTATGTTTTACAACTTTTTGCACAATAAAATTACTTTTGTAAAAAGAATGTCTTTTTTCTTTCGCCAAGTTGTGAGAGCCATAACTTTTTAATTTTTTAGTCGACGAAGCTGTATGAGGGCTTGATTTTTGCGAGACAAAATTATAGTTTTTATAGGTACCATTTTTGGATACATGCGACTTTTTGATCACTTTTTATTTAAATTTTTGGCAGACAAAGTGACCAAAAAAACAGCAATTATGGTAGTATTTTTTTTTTTTTTTTTTTACGGCATTCACTGTGCAGGATAAATAACATAATATTTTTATAGTTCAGGTCATTCCGGTCGTAGTGATACCAAATATGTATGGTTTATTATTTTTTTTCAATAATAAAGGACTTGATAAGGGAAAAAGTGTGATTGTGTTTTATGTTATTACTTGAAACTTTTATTGAATTTTTACAACTTTTATTTTTACTTTTTTTTACACTTTTTTTGCACTTTTCCTTAGTCCCACTAGGCGACTTAAAGCTCCAACTGTTTGATTGATGTTCTAATACATTGCACTACCTATGAGAAAGCGTTTTTGCCCGCGGCGCTCAATGGCCGCGGGCAAAAACGCTGTGAAAAATGCGGCAAATGATGTGCAGGCAAATCAAATTTTGCCTCGGAATTCCAGACAGAATTTTGAGGCAGAAATTTCTGCCTGCAAAAATACTCAGTGTGAACAGGGCCTAATACAGGATCTCTTGGAACAGATCCAGTAGCAGGTGAGGAAAATGTGCTGACTGGATTGTGTGTACCAAGATGTCTGACATAGGTGGAGTGGGCAGACTTACATTTATCAGGCTGTGAAAGGGGCGGGGGAGGGAGATGGGTGCTTGTGCTTAAATCAGGGATAGATGGAGGCACAAATGATAATGATTATGAGGCTGGGTTCACACGACCATGTTACGTCCGTAATGTACGGAACGTATTTCGGCCGTAAGACCCGGACCAAACACAGTGCAGGGAGCCGGGCTCCTAGCATCATAGTTATGTACGATGCTAGGAGTCCCTGCCTCTGCGTGGAACTACTGTCCCGTACTGAAAACATGATTACAGTACGGGACAGTTGTCCTGCAGCGAGGCAGGGACTCCTAGCATTGTACATCACTATGATGCTAGGAGCCCGGCTCCCTGCACTGTGTTCGGTCCGGGTCTTCCGGCCGAAATAAGTTCCGTAAATTACGGACATAACATGGTCGTGTGAACCCAGCCTTAGTGTGTATGACCGTGTGCAGGGAGGGAGCTGCCTGGAATTAGAGCAGGGAAGGTGCTGAGATGCTTTGGAGATGCTTTGGAGGAAGATGCTTTGAGATGCTTTGGAGGAAGAGGGAGGGGATGCAGCAGGGGATCATAGGTATGGTGGGTTACAAGACAGGAAGCAAGCAATGTAAACAAACAGAGCGGCAGTGACAATGGAGATCAAACAGAAACTGGTTAGGAGGTTAATAGGGGGTATTAGGGAAGGCAAACCAAGACTGGGGGGACACATTTTAGAATTTTTTTTCTTCTGGACAACCCCTTTAAAGGTGTATTCCGGTAACTGCTGTTTAGGTGATAAGTTCTAGATTGTAAGGGACCGCACAGTGCTTGGCAGTTTACGTCAGTGCCATAAACTTTGAATGGAGTGGCAGGTTGCATGCTCGACAGTTGATCCATTCAATTTCTCCTGGCAAAGGTCTTGGCCCCCACCGATCTAGCAGTTATCACCTATCTAGTGAATAGGTTATCATTTGTTATTACCGGAATACCCCTTAAAATTCAGCAATATAAGCACAAAGTCAAAATGATAAATGCTCTTATTGCCAATATGGCAGTTTGGATGGATACCTCTTAATTTTATAGAGCCTTTTTTATTATATCTCTAAGCTATGCCGTTTATCACTGTGCCCTGTCCCTCTTTTCTCCACATCACTCCTTCCCACTCTCCCTTTATATCTTTACCCTCCTTTTTTATTTTATTTCTGTGTCTTCTTCTACTCATCTTTCTTCTTCTTCTTCTACTGCTTTTCTTGTTTTAATTATATTGTTTAAGTGTTTGATATTTTTTTCCTGTGCCCTTCTGTTGTATTATAACACTCACTACTGAGTGCATAGTTCTTCATTTCTTATGGTTCATGTTTTTATAGCATTACTTACCTAATATCTCATAGCCTTACGGGCTGCGTCCCATGATGTTTTTTTTTAATAACTTCTCAATAGCATTAAATACTATTGTTTTCTTTTTTTCTTTTCCTGAATTTGTTTTCCAAAAATATTTAACCCCTTCCCGAAATTTGCCGTATGGGTACGCCATGGAAAGACATGACTTCCCACAAATTGCCGTATCCATACGCCAAATGTTTGGCACCGGCTCAGAAGCTGAGCCGGTGCCATCATCGCCGGATCTCAGCTGTATCTTACAGCTGACATCCGGCTGTAACGGCGGGAACCGAAATTAGCTTCGATCCCCACCATTAACCCCTTAAGTGCAGCGCTCAAACGCGAGTGCTGCACTTAAGGTGTTTGTAGCTCATCGGAACCCCAGCAATGAAATTGCCGGGGTTTCGGTGGCTGCAATGGTAACCGGAGGCCTAATACTGGCCTCCCGGTCTGCCTAGCATGGAAGCTGGTCAAGATCCGCCCGTCGGCGGAGCCTGATCGGCTTCCGTAGCCGCCAGTAAGATGGCGCCGGCTGAGGAGCTGATCCGGCATCATCAGCGGTGGAAGTCAGCTGTATGTTACAGCTGACATCCACCTGTAATGGCAGGAACCGGAGCTTGCTCTGATCCCTGCCATAAACCCCTTCGATGCAGCAATCGAAAGTGATTGCTGCACCTTAGCGGTTACTAGCAGATTGCCAGCCCTGACAGGCAATCAGGATTGGCGACTGCTGCTATGGCAACAGGAGACACAATGGCCTCCTGCTCTGCCATTACGAAAGCCGATTAGGCCCCGCCGGGAGGCGAAGCCTAATCGGCTTGCTGTCAGTGAATAACTGACAGATCTAATACTTTGCACTACGTAGGTAGTGCAATGTATTAGAAAAAAATAAATCTGACAGCTGGACCTTCAAGTCCCCTAGTGGGATTTGAGAAAAAGTGTAAAACAAAGTATAAAAAAGTGTAAAAAAAAGTGAAAAAAATAAAAGTTTGAAAACAATAAAAGTTTCAAGTAATAAATTAAAACACAATCCCCCTTTTTCTCTTATCAAATCCTTTATTATTGAAAAAATAAAAATAAACCATACGTATTTGGTATCGCCGCAACCGTAATGACCTGAGGTATCAAAATATTATATTATTTATTGCACGCGGTGAACAGCTTAAAGAAAACCCGCATAAACCAATACCAGAGTTTCTGTTTTTTGGTCACTTTACCCTACAAATATTGGAATAAAAAGTGATCAAAAAGTCGCACGTATCCAAAAATGGTACCTATAAAAATTATAGCTCGTCTCGCAAAAAACAAGCCCTCATACAGCTCCGTCGACAAAAAAATTAAAAAGTTATGGTTCTCACAACTTGGCGACAGAAAAAATACATTCTTTTTACAAAATTAGTTTTATTGTGCAAAAAGTTGTAAAACATAAAAAAGTTCTATAAATTAGGTATCGCCGGAATCGTACTGACCCGCAGAATAAAGTTAACATGTAGATTATAACGCATGGCGAACGCTGTATAAAAAAACTAAATAAAACTATGCCAGAATTGCGTTTTTTTTGTTCACCTGGCCTCCCAAAAAATAGAATAAAAGGTGATCAAAAAGTTGCATGTATCCCAAAGTGGTACCAATAATAACTACAGCTCATCCCGCAAAAAAAAGCCCTCATACCACTACGTCTATGAAAAATTAAAATTAGATATGGCTCCAATAAGTCAGGACATAAAAAATATGCAGTTGTGCAGCCCGAGAAGAACATTTCTTCTGTTTCAAGAGGCGATTTATCAAGGACCTAAAATTAGGGAACCAGGAAGGGGAGGGCCCAAACATATCTGCTAGAAGTGCCGGTGCCCGTATTATACAAGGACAACACTTTCCCAGCAAAATTCCCCAAACTGCAAAGGTGCGGAGTGTGGACAAAAAGGGGCATAACAAAGGACGGCATATATCAGTGCAACACCGGCCTGTGCAGAAAGGATTGCTTCACAGCGTAACACACATGTATAGATCATTTTATTTTATTTTTTTACCCCATTATTATACCACCTGACTATGACCCTGATGTACTCCGCCCGGCTTACATGTGCCCCCACATTATAAACGGAAACACCAGTATTACTCAAACAAAACTACTACCAAGCAAAATCCGCTCTCCAAAAGCCAAATGGCGTTCTCTCCCATCTGAACCCTACAGCGTGCCCAAACAGCAGTTTCCTTCCACAATTTTTGGGGTGTGTGTCTCCAGCGTCATAAGCTGGGCATGACATATTTGCCACTGAAATAGCAAATCTAGGGAAAAATATAAATTTTTAATTTGCACCATCCGCAGTGCATTCATTTATGGAAAAGACCTGTGGGGTGAAATGCTCACTACACCCCTTAACAAATGCCTTGAGGGGTGTAGTTTCCAAATGGGGTCACTTCTCAGGGGTTTCTTTTTATTATTTCACATCTGAGCCTCTGCAATTGTGAACCAATACTTTGGGGTATTGCCGTACTCGGGAGAAATTGCTTTACAAATGTTGGGTTCTTTTTTTCCTTTATTTGTTGAGAAAATGAAAATGACAAATTTTGCGCTAAAGCTACGTCATATTGAAGAAAAAGGATTGTTTTTATTTTCACTGCCCAATTCTAATAAATTCTATGAAACATCTATGGGGTCAAAATGTTTACTACACCCCTAGATGAATTCCTCAAGGGGTGTAGTTTCCTAAATGGAGTCACTTTTTGAGCGTTTTCATTGTTTTGTCCCCTCAGGGGCTTTGCAAATGCGACATGGCCTCCGCAAACCATTCCTGCTAAATATGATCTCCAAAAGCCAAATAGTGCTCTTTCCATTCAAAGCCCTGCCGTGTGTCCAAACAGCCGTTTATTACCACATGTGTAATATTGTTTTACTCGGGAGAAATTGCTAAACCTAAATTTTCTTTGAAAAAATTTAGATTTTTATTTTCAGGGCCTATTTCAAATAATTTCTGCAAAAAACATGTGGGGTCAAAACGCTCACTATACCCCTACATAATTTCCTCAATGGGTGTAGTTTCCAAAATGTGGTCACTTATGGGGGGTTTTCACTGTTTTGTCACCTCAGGGGCTTTGTAAATGTGACATGGCCTCCGCAAACCATTCCTGCTAAATGTGAACTCCAAAAGCCAAATGGTGCTCCATCCCTTCTAAGCCCTGCCATGTGTGCAAAAAGCCATCTATGACTACATGGGGGGTATTGTTTTACTCGGGAGAAATTGCTTTACAAATTTGGTGGTGGTTTTTCTCCTTTAGTCCTTTTGGAAATGAAAAAAAAATCGCTAAACCTACATTTTCTTTGAAAAAATGTAGGTATTAATTTTCACGGCCTAATTCCATTAATTTCTGTAAAAAACCTGTGCTGTCAAAATGCTCACTACACCCCTAGATCATTTTCTTGAGGTGTGTAGTTTCCCAAATGGGGTCACTTGTGGGGGATTTCCACTGTTTTGGCACCGCAAGAGCCCTTCAAACCTGACATGGTGCCTAAAATATATTGTAATAAAAATAAGGCCCCAAAATCCAGTAGGTGCTCCTTTGCTTCTGAGACCGATGCTTCAGTCCATTAGCACGCTAGGGCCACATGTGGGATATTTCCTAAAACTGCAGAACCTGGGCAATAAATATTGAGTTGCATTTCTCTGGTAAAACTTTCTGTGTTATAAAGAAAATTAGATTAAAAATGAATTTCTGCAAAAAAATATTAAATGTGTAAATTTCACCTCTACTTTGCTTTAATTCCTGTGAAAAGTCTAAAGGGTTAAGACATTTTCTAAATGCTGTTTTGAATACTTTGAGATGTGAAGTTTTTAAAATGGGGTGATTTTTTGGGGGTTTCCAATATATAAGTCCCTCAAAGCCACTTCACAAGTGAACTGGCCCCTGTAAAAATAGCCTTTTGACATTTTCTTGAAAATGTAAGAAATTGCTGCTAAAGTTCAAAGCCTTGTAAAGTCCTAGAATAATAAAAGGATGTTCAAAAAACGATGGAAATCTAAAGTAGACATATGGGAGATGTTAGTTAGCAACAATTTTGTGTGTTATAACTGCCTGTCTTACAAGCAGATACATTTAAGTTGAGAAAAATGCAAATGTTTGAAATTTTTCGCTAAATTTTGGTGTTTTTCACAATTAAGTACTGAACATATCGAGCAAATTTTGGCAGTAACATAAAGTCCAATGTGTCAAGAGAAAACAATCTCAGAATCGCTTAAATAGGTAAAATCATTCCGACGTTATTACCACATAAATTTAAACATGTCAGATTTGAAAAATGAGGCTCTGTCAGGAAGGTCAAAAGTGGCTAAAGAGGGAAGGGGTTAACAAAGATACATACAAAATTATAAGCAATAAATGAGGAAGGCAAATGAGAGAAAACAGAAGGAGACTTAGGGCACATTCAGACGTGGCGGAATTGCTGTGGTATTCCGCTGCAGACAGTCCGCAGTGGAATTCTCTAGCGGCCGTTTGATTTGAATACATTTTTAGGCAAGTTAGGTTAGACATTGCGGAAAACTCCGCTGTGGACCATAGGTTGCGGTGCAGAATTTTCAGTCCGCAGCATGCACTGTCTGTTGCGGAGCAGAAGCGGAATTTCACTGCGTATTTCAGCCTTTGCAATTCAAAAACTGGAATCTGTGGCAAGTCCGCTGTGTTTTCTGCAATGTCTGAATTACCTGTCAAATATGCAAATGCTGGTGCAGATTCGTTGTGCAATTGCCCCAAATCTGCACCAATATTTGCAGCGGAAAAACTCTGCCACGTCTGAACGTGCCCTTATTATCACTATGATGCAACTGGAAAAGCAGCCTTATTTGTTAGCAGTTTTGTATTAGCCTCTTATTAACTGTTGGTAAAAAGAATAAATGTATCATTGTATGGCTCAGTTCACATGACGTTTTGTAAAGCCTATTGAAGTGTCCTTTTTTGATGGGATAGAAAAATATAGCCTGACATATTTTTTAGTTCTTTCAAAAATAGGATTTAGATGGATTCTCTTCTGTTTTACAATGGAAGTGAAGGGGGAAAGGATGGACAAGGATAGGCATTCTGTTACATCCTCTTTTTAAATGTATGTTTTACCTTTACACAGGAAGAAATAATATGAGATTTGAACTGGGCCTTACTGAACATACTTACCAAATAAAAGTCTGTCGTCAGCTTCTGAGAAGCCAAATGAAATGTGGAAACTAATATGGCTGCCCTTTTGCAAAAGTGGTCGCCACAATTGAACCTGAAAATTGTGATGTCACTTAACCGGTTCAGGAGAAGGCTATTTGGAGCCTTAAAGGAACAGTGTCAGTGTCAGTTTGATTTTAGTGTTTTATTAAAAACTTTTATATTTACTTGTGTGTTTGTGTTTTACTTTTTTATTTTTGAACTTTTTCTTCCCTATGGGGGCTGCCATTTTTTTTTCCATTTCTGTATGTGTCGATTAACGACACATACAGACATGGAATACGGCAGCTACAGTCCCATAGTGAATGCGAACGGGGCCCGTTCCATCCACTATGCTGTACGCCGTCTGTGTGGGAACGGCGCATGCGCCGCTCGCACACAATCCAAGTTGAACTGTGCGCCGTCCGGCGCCATTTTCCTGTAGACCAGAAGTCGCGGCCGGACAGTAAGATTACTACTTCCGGTCGCGGCTTCCGGACTTGTGCACTTGGAGCGGTGGTAGCAGACGGAGCGGACGGACCGGAGGGAGCGGCGGCGACTGGAGCAGGTAAGTTATTTCTGTGTATGTAAGTGTTTTACTGTGTGTTTACTAGTGTATTTAAACCTACTACACTGTGTGTTAGCTCAAAAAATGGCGACACACAGTGTAGGAGGTTTGACCGTTCAATCCCCTCGTTTCTCCCGGCACTAGCCAGGATAAAGGAGGGGGGGGATTCTGAGAGCTCACTAGAGCGAGTGAGTTTTCTCAAATTTTGCAGCATAAAGCAATGTAGTTGCTTTACCACATGCAATGCTGTAATTTTGGGAATTGCTCCATCTAGTGACCAGCACTGGGAACTATTATAAATTAGAATCTAATTTATAATATTTCCTGACTCGTGAAAAAAATTAAAAAAATTAGAACAATGTTTAATCACCTATACACTAATTGTTTAACTAGCGTCACATTCCCTTTAAGGACCATACACCCTTTAGCTATTTTTAGCAATTGTTGGGCTAGGAAAATGTGATTTTTGCAATGTTTTTATTTGTGAACAATACAGGTTTATGTGCGTACATCGGGCGTTTTTAATACTTTTATAGTAGTAAACCTATATGAAGAACACCACAAAGGTTATCCCCCGGATACATTTATTCAAGTCACAACTATGCAAACGCTGATCGACTTACCTGCAAACGCTGATGCTGCTGCAGAATCAACTGTAGCCTCTGGTGCCGATGTGGCCGACACGATGCAGGACCTGTGAGTGACGTCACAGATCTGCACTGTCAGAAGCTGGGCGTTCTGAAGAGAAGTGGATGATACTTCTCATCAGAGCGCCCAGCTAGTAAAAGTATTAAAAACGCCCCGATGTACGCACATAATACACGCCCACTTGGACTTTTACTTTTAAACACACCCACTTGGACTTTTGCAAGCCTCATTTGCATAACTACAAAAATGGTCATAACTTGGCCAAAAATGCTCGTTTTTTAAAAATAAAAACGTTACTGTAATCTACATTGCAGCGCCTATCTGCTGCAATAGCAGATAGGGGTTGCAAAATCTGGTGACAGAGCCTCTTTAAGCAACTTGGTATAGCAATAAATATTATTTTTGCATTATATAATATATTTATCATATTATATAATATTATGTATTTCATAATATGTAAAATAAAATCTATTGGTGTTGAATAATATTTTGTTTAAGTCTACAAGATTTAGAAATCCACGACAAAAGCCACTTTTTATTGACTTTCTATTGATTCATTTTCAGACAGCTAGAACTGGTGTTCCAAAAAGTAATGACCTAGAATGAACTAAAATTGCAGAACGCGATTATCAACATATCAGTTGACCACACACCCTAAAAATCAGATATTATATTTATTATTACTGAATAAAAATTAACTAGGCTATCAGGAAAGTATTTTGATCTGACAACAATCTTGAATGCTTTGTAGGAAAGAGATCTAATGGTAGAGCTTCTTCGGTAATGTTACACTGAATTTATAATGTAATTATCTTTTGGTCATAGTCACGCAGTAAGGATAGGGATACAAAAATGATTGCATTTATTCCTAAGTCATTTTTTCAACTTCTATTCTCACTGCAGTCCACTTGATAAAAATAAAGTACTTGACCTGCTAATTGTTCATTCTCAATCTTATTGAGCAGGGACTGAGGTGAATAATTGCATATAGCTTCCAGTGCACTTTGCTTTTTCATACTTAATTAGGCCTTATATCAGAGATACAGAAAAGTCTTTAATAAATAAATAATACCCTGTAATAAATATTGATATTAATTGATTATTATTTATATTAATATATTTTTATAGTTATACAGAGAGTAGGAGAAAGGTAGAGTAAATGCAAGAGAGGGAGCAAAAGTGAGACCTGCAGGATGGAATCACACTTTTGATCAACTTAGATTTGATCGGTATTAGAGTTATAACGCGTTGAGACGCTGTCAGCCGAGCCATCAGTCCGGTTGACTGACAGATTTGGCCTACAGTGTCGTTATGTATAATAGATACATAGAAGCTGCAGTGCTAAGACTAAATAAAAAAAAAATTAAATCTCTATTTGAAAAATGTGAAGGAACACTAAACACATACAGATGTAGCCATCTTTATCTTGACTTGAAAACTTGCTGCAGTGTGATATCACACAACAAAAGCCATTGAAAAGTCATTGAAAAAGTCAAGATAAAGGATCTTGCCATGATGTTTTTAATGCGTTAAAGTCAAGATAAAGATAGCTACAACCGTACACTAAATAAATTTAAAAAAACGTACAAAGGTTTACAAAGCCTTTAAATACTATTTATTTAAGCATTCACCTTTTTAATTGTAAGCGAAAATATTTTATATAGTTGGTAAATGTTTTCCCTAGTCTTTGAACATATCTTGTGATAAGCATGACAAAATCTTTAAAGAGAAATCTTAAGGGATTTACACAGTTCAAAAAGAATTTTATTTTGAAGTTTATTGAAAGTCAAGTTTAAAGAGATTTTTGCTGCTTATGGCTCTTTGTACCTGTCATCCTCCCTCAATGATACTTAGTGGCACTCCTTTACTATTCAAAATGGTTTACCCATGCAATTGAATGCATAGATGACATCCTTCAGATAGTAAATAATTTCTTTCGTTTATTAATACTTCTTTATTTAAATGTATCAATTTAATTAACTTTTACAGTTTGGAAATAACAATATTTAAACCCAAAAAATCCTTCATCTTTTGTAGAATTATAACTACACATGAAAAGGGATTTAATCAGGCTTTTTTATACAGTAATTAACAACGCGACAATAATTAGAATAATTATATCCAACTAAAGATCAACAAGTAAAAAAATCTGATTTGCTGACGATTTGCAAGACTTTGCTGTTCTCTCTGTTTTTTATTGATACACTGTGTACAAACAAGCAAATTGCTATTTGGCCAGGATCGCACAAGCAGTTGATGCAGTTTTTTACTTCGTTTTTGGCTCCATATTTTTTGAGCCAAATACAGTAGTGGACACAAAAGAAAGAAAATGAATCAGTCTTGTCTTTATACATTTTCGTCCTTTTGTATCCACTTCTGTCTTTGGCTCAAAAAACTGATCAGCAAACTGCATCAAAACTGTGTATGCGATCCCAGCCTTAAAGCCCTTCCTGAATTCCGTCATACATGAACTGTGTTGGAAGCAGGTAGTAAACAAATAGTGCCATGCGTGTACTGCACAATGATGATGACGGGAACTGTGACCACAACATCACTTGCAGGAGGTGGCTGTGTGTGATTGATAGCCGTTGTCCTGCAACAGCTGGAATGAAAAGAACAACCAAATTACATGGTTTTATATGATAGTTGGGGCCAGTGGCATATTAAGTAGACCACAGGCCCTGGGCTGTTACACAAACTTGGGCCCCCCTTCTCCACGGCTGCGCCGTAGCTATTGTTAACACTACCTTATTATGCAATCATTAACAATTGGGTGTTATGATTCCCCTTGTCAAAAGGCAAGTCCCTACATACTGACAGTTTCACACTGTGCAGGGACACATCCTCCTGACAAGGGAAATGGTAACACCCATTTGTCTCTCAGTCCTGGACTGCACAAAAACTTTGTGAAATACAAGGATTTCCTATAATAAACATGTCAAGAGAAGTGACACTCTATAAATCTAGTGACTCAGAGGTGACGACTTCTCAGAGTTTAGGAAGTTTTTTTTCCCTCTTTTCTTCTCCATCCGGTCCAGACTTCATGACGACTTCTCATCGTGCCACACACTGTGCCCATAAATATAATAGCACCAAACACTGTGCCCCTGAATATAATTATGTCAAACACTGTAAAGCACCCCATACACAGTGCCCCTTGTACATAGTGCCTTACACCGCCCCTGTAGATAGCATCACACACCCGCCCCCTGTAGATAGCGCCACACAGCCCCCGTAGATAGTGCCACACACATACACACACGCCAGTGGATAGCACCATACCCCCTGTAGATAATGCCCTGTAGATAGCGCCACACACCCCTGTAGATAGCATCACACACCCCCTATAGATAGCTCCCCCTTGTATATAGTGCCATGCAGCCCCCCTTTTATACAGTGCCACACCGCTCCCACCCTTGTATATAGTCCCACACAGCCCCCTTATATATAGTGCCACACAGCTATCCCACCCTTTGTTAACACGTAGCCCCACCCCCAAAAAATAATAATATTGTACTTACCTTTCCCATGACGCTGCACAATCCTCCGGGTGGGGCACTTGCGCAGACCAGCTTGATGCAGTGACGTCATCACGCTGGCCTGCGTAGGGAATCTTCCCAACGCCTTATAGCCTGCAGGCCTAATGTGGCCTGCAATCTATAGCAATCATTTGTATCTGCATCCTGAGGACGTAGATACAAGTGAATGTGGCTGTCGCTAGCACCGGGGACCCCTTCCGGTGCTATCGATTTCAGTGGGCATGAGGGGCCCCTTGCTGCCCGGCCCATAAATGTTATTGGTCTTAGCAGCCATGGTTCCCATTGGGTAGAAGTGTTAAACATTGTGAACACCATTTGCAATTCTAAGAACTTACTCTCTTACACTTAAGCCCCTAAAGTACTAAAGATGCAAATCCCTGATTAGTTAGACACCTGTTATCAGCAGCCCGACTGCTCTTATCAAAGTATTGGAAAGGGACTCAACCTCCCTCGTTACCGTAGTGGAAGGATAAGGTTGATAATATTTATATTTAGAAGAACTAGCACATTGGGAGACAAGAAATCACAAAAAAATTCAAAGGCACATGGAGTGCTTGGGAAAATTATGGAGACTTCTTATCCGTATAGGACATTCCATATTATTGATTATATATTGATTATATATTAATAATCTTTTCTATTTTTGGGTACTATTGGGTACTATTCACCCCCTCCCCCAACCTACCTACCCTCAATCCCTAAGTTTTGCTATCATACATAGAACACTCTAAGCTTTGTTCTTAAAATAAAGGATTTAACAGTGTTTATATTGCACTAGAAACTGCAAATTGATGATCTTGATGGATAATTCAAGTCGTAAAATTAGAAATTAATAATAACAAAATTTAAGAATCATGCAAACTCATTTGTTTACGAGAATCAGTATGATATTAGTTATATCTTCATTAAGATATGAGTTATCTCTGAGACACTTAAAATGTATCAAATTTGTAATATCCTTGGTTGTACTTGAACAGTGTTTTGAAATATTTGGTATATTTTTCTGTGAAAAATGAAATAAAAAGAGATTTGAAAGAAAATCAGCTTTGTAATTTTCAGCCTGTTACATATGCTGTGTGGACATAGCCTTGGTCGCAAAGAGTGTTACACTCACATATTTAACCCGTTAGTGACCGCCCCATGGTGTTTTTACAGCGGCCACTAACGGGCTTTATTCCAATGCGGTAGCCTTTTTACGGTGCTGCATCAGAATAAATAAATAGAGCAGGAAGTCATTAAATCTCCCTGCCCTCAGCTGGGTGCAGCCCTGCTCGAACGGGCGAGATCGATATCAGTACCGATCTCGCTTGTTTAACCCTTCAGATGCGGCACTTAATAGTGTGCGCCGCATCTGAGTGGTTTTGGAGAGAGCGAGGGAGCTCCCTCTCTCACCCCACTGGCACCCTGCGTGTGATCGCAGGGTACCGGTGTCTTCTATTGCAGCCGGGGGCCTAATAAAGGCCCCCAGGTCAGCCCCAGTTAATGCCTGCTAGGCCATGCACAGAGGAATAGCCTAGCAGATGCCTGTACCTTTTACACGGACAGGCAGTAATACATTGCAATACAGAAGTATTGCAGTGTATTATACTAGCGATCGGACGATTGCATAGTGAAGTCCCCTAGTGGGACTGGTATCAAATTGAAAAAACAAAAACAAAACAAAAGCCCTCATACAGCTGCATCGGTGGAAAAATTAAAAAGTTATGGCTCTTCAAATATGGAGAAGGAAAAACAAATAATTTTGAGATAAAAAAAAGATTTTAATGTGTAAAAGTAGTAAATCATACAAAGATCTATAAAAATTTGGTATCGTTGCAATCGTAACAACCCGCTAAATAAAGTTATTGTGTTATTTATATCACACGGTAAACGGCGTAAATTTAGGACGCAGAAAGTGTGGCGAAATTGCTGTTTTTTTTCTACTATCCCCTCCAAAAAAAGTTAATAAAACTTAATCAATAAATTATATGTACTCCAATGGTGCTATTACAAAATACAACTTGTCCTGCAAAAAACAAGACCTTATAAAGCTATGTCGACGCAAAAATAAAAAAGTTATAGCTCTTGGAATGCGACGATGGAAAAACTGAAAAAATATCTTGGTCATTAAGGTTTAAAATAGGCTGGTTATTAAAGGGTTAAGTTGTGCTAGGTTTGGGCACAATTCATATTAAAGGGATTCCAAGGTAAAAAAAAATTCCCTGACGCTTTTTTTGCCCATATATAAACCCCTCTGAATATCTTTTTTTCTTTTTCTTTGTATTTCTAATTGTTAAAACGTGTCTGTTGTCCTCCCACTGTTTGTTTACATCGCACAGTTTCTTCAGTGCCATTTTCCGGTCGTACTAGGCATGCACAGTACCTTTCATTAGCTTTAAAACCCAATGGAAGGGCAGCGCAGGCACAACGGATGATAAATTGTAAAGAGCATATGAGTGTTTGATGTCTCATCGACTGGGACAACACACTGGGACAACGAACGTCACTGATGACTCACCGTTCAGGGAGCAAGCCTCAAGAAGACTTTGTCCAGGAGTTCAGAAGAGCGATGAATGGACAGGACGCCATCGAAAGTTCTGAATTCCGATTGGAGCAGCGTCACGTGACCGAAGTTGCGATTAGAAGAAATCAAGATATTTCAAAAGGTACAGTGGAGGAAATAAGTATTTGATCCCTTGCTGATTCTGTAAGTTTGCCCACAGTCAAAGACATGAACAGTCTAGAATTTTTAGGCTAGGTTAATTTTACCAGTGAGAGATAGATTATATAAAAAAAAATAAAAAAAAATCACATTGTCAAAATTATATATATTTATTTGCATTGTGCACAGAGAAATAATTATTTGATCCCTTTGGCAAACAAGACTTAATACTTGGTGGCAAAACCCTTGTTGGCAAGCACAGCAGTCAGACATTTTTAGTAGTTGATGATAAGGTTTGCACACATGTTAGATGGAATTTTGGCCCACTCCTCTTTGCAGATCATCTGTAAATCATTAATATTTTTAGGCTGTCGCTTGGCAACTCGGATCTTCAGCTCCCTCCATAAGTTTTCGATGGGATTAAGGTCTGGAGACTGGCTAGGCCACTCCATGACCTTAATGTGCTTCTTTTTGAGCCACTCCTTTGTTGCCTTGGCTGTATGTTTCGGGTAATTGTCGTGCTGGAAGACCCAGCCACGAGCCATTTTTAATGTCCTGGTGGAGGGAAGGAGGTTGTCACTCAGGATTTGACAGTACATGGCTCCATCCATTCTCCCATTGATGCGGTGAAGTAGTCCTGTGCCCTTAGCAGAGAAACACCCCCAAAACATAATGTTTCCACCTCCATGCTTGACAGTGGGGACGGTGTTCTTTGGGTCATAGGCAGCATTTCTCTTCCTCCAAAAACGGCGAGTTGAGTTAATGCCAAAGAGCTCAATTTTAGTCTCATCTGACCACAGCACCTTCTCCCAATCACTCTCAGAATCATCCAGATGTTCATTTGCAAACTTCAGTCGGGCCTGTACATGTGCCTTCTTGAGCAGGGGGCCCTTGCGGGCACCGCAGGATTTTAATCCATTACGGCGTAATGTGTTACCAATGGTTTTCTTGGTGACTGTGGTCCCAGCTGCCTTGAGATCATTAACAAGTTCCCCCCGTGTAGTTTTCAGCTGAGCTCTCACCTTCCTCAGGATCAAGCATACCCCACGAGGTGAGATTTTGCATGGAGCCCCAGATCGATGTCGATTGACAGTCATTTTGTATGTCTTCCATTTTCTTACTATTGCACCAACAGTTGTCTCCTTCTCACCCAGCGCCTTACTTATGGTTTTGTAGCCCATTCCAGCCTTGTGCAGGTCTATGATCTTGTCCCTGACATCCTTAGAAAGCTCTTTGGTCTTGCCCATGTTGTAGAGGTTAGAGTCAGACTGATTAATTGAGTCTGTGGACAGGAGTCTTTTATACAGGTGACCATGTAAGACAGCTGTCTTTAATGCAGGCACCAAGTTGATTTGGAGCGTGTAACTGGTCTGGAGGAGGCTGAACTCTTAATGGTTGGTAGGGGATCAAATACTTATTTCTCTGTGCACAATGCAAATAAATATATATAATTTTGACAATGTGATTTTCTTTTTTTTTTTTAATATAATCTATCTCTCACTGGTAAAATTAACCTAGCCTAAAAATTCTAGACTGTTCATGACTTTGACTGTGGGCAAACTTACAAAATCAGCAAGGGATCAAATACTTATTTCCTCCACTGTAAGTATATTACAACGTTTGTTTAGTATGTGTTTATTATGTGCCAGTAAATAGTTGTTTTTTTTAAAGTGGAAAACCCCTTTAATCACTTTAAAGCCAGGATCACACACACAGTTTTGATGCAGTTTTTTTAAGCCAGCAGTGGATCTAACACAATAAATAAAACTCCTTCCTTTATACTTTGCAGTACATTTGAATCCACTCTTGACTTGGCTCAAAAGACTGCATCAAAATCTGCACCAAAATCTGAATGTGTAATTCGAGTCCAAGGCTGGAATCACACATGGAGTTTTTGATGTGTCTTTGTGTCGCCACCTAGTGGTCTTAATGTGAATTGCAGCCTGTCAAGGGTTTTGCTAGCATGTCGTGATATTGAATTGAGTTTGTTTCATGAGATATTGGAGTTATTGACCAAATTCGAGCAAAGGGTGAACACATCCGTATGCTTAATCATGTTTTGTGTTTTAAAAAAACTATTTTGTTACTGTAAGGCTGGATTCACACGAGCACATTACGTCCGTAATGGACGAAACATATTTCGGCCGCAAGTCCCGGACCGAACACACTGCAGGGAGCCGGGCTCCTAGCATTATAGTTATGTACGATGCTAGGAGTCCCTGCCTCGCTGCAGGACAATTGTCCCGTACTGTAATCATGTTTTCAGTACGGGACAGTAGTTCCATGGAGAGGCAGGGAGTCCTAGCATCGTACATAACTATGATGCTAGGAGCCCGGCTCCCTGCAGTGTGTTCGGTCCGAGACTTGTGGCCGAAATACGTTCCGACCATTACGGCTCGTGTGAATCCAGCCTTAGGGCCCCAGCTGTCATATAAAACCATGCAATTTGGTTCTTCTCTTCATTTCCAGCCGTTGTTGAAGTAAACGCTAGAAAAAAAGTATGTACTAAATGACACCAAATGAAAAACACCACCAAATACACCACTAAAAACACATGCAAAATTTTAAAAACTATAGCATTTTTAGAAAGTTTTTTGAGACAGTTGAAATTGACAAAAAAAATCTGTGTGTGAAGGAGGCTTTAAAACTACTGGATACATCTATTTTAGCCTCTATTACACACAGACATTTTCTGGCAATTTAAACTGCATAAAAAAACGCTTCTAAAAGCACCACCATTATTGAATGTTAAAATGCCTTTTTGGAAATTTTAAGGGGCGTTTTTAATGGCGTTTTTCCATTTAGTGTCATTTCGTGCATGCTTTTTTTCTGGCGCTTTTGAAGTCCTATAGAGAAAGCAATGGAAACACTCCTGACAAAACGCCATACCCAAAATTGTCTCAAAAAACACCACAAACCAAAACGCAGATGTATGTAGTACCTTTTACATTTCTCTATAGACTTTAATGTAACTTATTGCAGCAGTAAAAACAATCATTATAAAACTCTTCTAAAAACGCAAAAATGACACAAAAAACGCACAAAAACCACAGCAAAACACTGTGTGAATCCAACCTTTAGAACATGTCAGCGATCACATGTTGATTATGCAAAATCTACTTTTACTAAAAATATTTTTTTAATGATTTTAATAACTTTATATTTATTCATTATAATTAATATTTTGTTTATCTTTTAACCATTATCATTGATTAATTTGACATAACTATTCTGTTAACTAATCAACTGCCTTCCAAGGCTATGTTCACACAGAGTTTTTTTAGGAAGATTTTCCTATCCCTGAACGCCGATTTTCGCGGCGTTTTTCGCCCGCGGTCGTTGAGCACTGCGGGCATAAAACGCAGCGAAAAATGCTTTCTCTGCCTCCCATTGAAGTCAATGGGAGGTCAAAGGCGTGAACGCCCGAAGATAGGGCATGTCCCTTCTTTCTCCCGTGAGACGGTTTTACCGCTCGCGGGAAAAAGACTCCTCCGCCTCCCATTAAAAATCAATGGGAATCATTTTCGGGCCGTTTTTGACAAGTTTTGCGGCACGGTTTCTGCGTCAAAAAACTTGTCAAAAAACTCAGTGTGAACATAGCCTAATTGAGATTTTTTTTTTTTGTCATATCATAGTATATAAGCTTTATTATACAGTCAAGGCACCTAATAGCAATTTCATTCCTAAAATGTGTAATGTGACTGACGAAAGCACCAGTCCAGCAAATGTGCACCCAGGTCCATATTTGAAGTTGGTGCTGCCCTAGGCACTTTTAGTGCTGACGCCCCGATAAAGCAGCTTTTCTGCCGCAAAAATCGCAACATGTGCTAATTGTTGCTGGTTTTACCTCTCCAATTAATTCAATGGGGAAAACCTGCAACAAAAAACCGGCGATCCCACAGAATAAATTGACATGCTTGCGGATTAAAAAAATGCACTGCAGGTCAATTTCTGAAAGTTTTTTGGGAGGAATTTTCATGCTACGTGTGGATGAGATTTGTTCAAATCTCATCCACTCTGCTGCTACTGTATTAGGCTGTAGATGTTTCGCAATGAAATCCGTTGCAAAAAATCTGCAGTGTTTACGCAACGTGCTCAGTGCTCAGTGCTACCCTGTTAACATTCCCTTCCCTGCCCCCCCCCACATTAGGTCACAGTTTATTTTAGTTTTTTGTCCTACTTTTAAAAGTAAGCCAATGAACTGAGGTAACCTTGGATCACGTGATGTAAACTAACCACTCGACAGCTTAGAGCTTTCACTTCTTAGTTTACTGTCACAGACCCAGGAAGGTAAGTATAATAATGGTTTTGCTTTTTACTAATGTTTTTTTTTGCGTTTTAGGTTCGTTAATTGGACTACTTTGGATTCGAGGACTACTTTGACGACAGCATTTTTCAATGAAATGGCTAACGAGGGTTTTAGTTCAATAAAATATTTTTTCGTTGTTGTTTTTTTTTTATTAACTTCATTCCTACTGCCTTAGTAATGGCGGCTGTCTGATAGACAGCACCCACTACTAAGGCGGGGCTTAGTTTTAGC
Organism: Rhinoderma darwinii; assembly: GCF_050947455.1. NCBI lineage: Eukaryota > Metazoa > Chordata > Amphibia > Anura > Rhinodermatidae > Rhinoderma > Rhinoderma darwinii. The sequence continues at coordinate 59,483,321 of NC_134693.1, forward strand.
CGGTGAACAGGCTAACACTAACCCCCTCCATTATTACCCAGGTACCCACTTCCCACTCTGGTAATGCTAGCCTGCTGCTGTGTTGTATCTGGCTGGTTATGAAAAATGGGGGACACCCCATGTTGTTTTTTTCAATTATTTATTGTAAAAAAAAACAAAAAATGACGTAGGGTGCCCCCCACTTTCCATAACCAGCCAGATACAATAAAGCAGCCACAGCCTAGCATTACCAGGGTGGGAAGGCCCACTGGTTTTTGGGCGTTCCCAGCCTAATAATACCAGCCTGTGGCTGCCCCAGTGCCCGACCATCGCTTCAGATGGTTGGGTACTGGATGGTACCCGGCTCTTCCCGCCACCCCTGGTGGCCGTGGTTACCGGGGTAACAATAAGGGGTTAGTGTTAGCCTCTTCATTGGCTAAAACTAAGCCCAGCCTTAGTGATGGACGCTGTCTATGAGACAGCCGCCATTACTAAGGCAGTAGTAATAAAGTTAAAAAAAACACAGACCCACAGAAAAAATGTTTTATTAAGATAAACCCCCACACACAACCCTCGTTAACCAATTAATTGAAAATAAAAACGCTCTCATCGAAGTAGTTCTCAAATCCGACGTAGTCCAATGACCAAACCTGTAAAAATACACACACAATTTTTTTTTATTTGTAACACTAATAACTAAAAAAGAAAAAACATTATAAGGGTATGTTCACATGGAGTTTTATGCAGGCAGAAAGATCTTTGTGGTGCATATTTTGACCTGCCTGCACTCTCTTTGCCGCGGTTTTTTTTTCATCCGTGGCCATTGTGGTAAAAAAACACAGTGAAAACCAATTTCTCTGCCAAAAGTGGTTAGAGACGGAAACGCCTGAAGAAAGGGCATGGCACTTCTTTTTCCCGCCACCCTTTTTCTCCGCTCACGGGAAAAAAAAGCCGCCTCCCTTTGATTTCAGGGATTATGAGGCAGATTTTGAATTGAGTGTTATTTGAATTTTTATTTTTTGCATTTTTTTGCCTGCATTTTTTTAAGCCGTTGAAGTTAATGCAAAAGACGCAGGCAAAAAAGGACTCCAAAAGAGCGCCGCAGGTATTTTCTGCCTCCTATTAATTTCAATTGGAGGTGAGAGGTGGAAACCACTTGAAGTCCATCAGCCCCCACTCACAGTAAAATAACCATCAGCCTTCCACTCGCAGTAAAATGACCATCAGCCCCCCACTCATAGTAAATTGACCATCAGCCCGCCACTCACAGATGCCCACTGTAGATAGTGCCACACAGCCCCTGTAAGTTGTGCAACACAGCCCCCTTGTAGGTAGTGCCACACAGGCCCCCTGTAGGTAGTGTCACAAAGCCCCCTGTAGCTAGTGCCACACAGCCCCCTTGTAGGTAGTGCCACACAGCCCCCTTGCAGATAGCACCCCCCTTCCTGTACATAGCACCTTCACCCCTTCCTGTACATAGTGCCTCCCCCTTCCTTTACATAGCACCACTGTAGCTCCCTGAAAGAGTGGAATCCCCCTGTGGCCAGGGATTCCACTCCTGGACGGCTCCGTTGCCAACGCTGTTACCGGGGATTCCATTCCAGGAGAAGCCTTTTGACATCTCGGTCCATTTATGTACAGTGATGTCAGAGGCTTCTCCTGGTGCTGAATTACCGGCCACCGCGCGGGCAATGCTGTGGATGAGGATTCCACTTCAGGAGTTGCCACTAATGTCACTGTCCATATATGGACATAGACATCAAGCGCTCTATCCAGGAGCGGAATCTTCAGGGAGTGGCGCTATGTACAGGAAAGGGGGGGGGGTGCTATGTACAAGAAGGAGGTGTGCTATGTACAAGGGGGCTGCAAAAAATCTCCTCCTCGCATGCACTTTGTGTTGTGAGGAGGAGAGAAAACACGACCATGGCAGTGGTTCAGAGGAGTGTCGCGGCACCCTTGGAGGGTTCTCACGACACCCAACGGTGCCGCGGCACCCCGGTTGGGAACCACTGCATTAGACAATACATGATTTATGCATACCTGCCCTGGACCTTGTTCGGTGCCCTCCTGCTCTGCCGTCTGTTCCCCACAGCGCTTCTTAGACTGAGTCTAAGGGTATGTGCACACACACTAATTACGTCCGTAATTGACGGACGTATTTTGGCCGCAAGTCCCGGACCGAACACAGTGCAGGGAGCCGGGCTCCTAGCATCATACTTATGTCCGATGCTAGGAGTCCCTGCCTCGCTGCAGGACAACTGTCCCATACTGAAAACATGATTACAGTACGGGACAGTAGTTCCACGGAGAGGCAGGGACTCCTAGCATCTTACATAAGTATGATGCTAGGAGCCCGGCTCCCTGCACTGTGTTCGGTCCGGTACTTGCGGCCGAAATACGTCCGTCAATTACAGACGTAATTAGTGTGTGTGCACATACCCTAAGACATGCCCACTGTTCCCAGGATAAAGCAGGATTAAATAGAGTACAGATCTAATTGATTAGTTCTCAGCTAATCATTAGTCAGAAACAGTTAGGTGACAGACAGCTCTCAGACGTAACCCTCTGCCACCAGTCTGCCTAGATAAAGAACCAGGGAGTGTGACAAAATGCTAATAATGTTTGCTCCAGGATCGTTAATATCGTTTCATGAGGATACATTTTAATTGTGAGAGTCAATGATAAGGTATTTGTGCAGATAGTGGAGTCAATTGTGCAGTAAAAAAAATGATGTTCATAAAGACTAAAAATTATTTCTATATGCTGTAGTGGTACTTTCTTTAATGCTGTCTATTCCTTCTGTGTTAACATTGTATTATTTGTGAATATATAGTAAATTTAGAATTTATTGTAATAAATAATGAATAGTAAATTCACAAGGTCGACATTTTATTTAATAAAATTGATAATGAAATATTTTAGGTATATATAACCTAAACCCAAGTTACCATCCATTAAGTAAGTTAGGCCCTGTTCACATCACGGTTTGTGTGTAGCGTATACGTTTAACGCATATGCTACGAAAATAGACAAAAGTATGCCATTCTAATGTTTCAGTCTAAGTTTTCTTTAACGTATACAATAAATGTATAGTTATGCATTTTCAGGAATTTGTGTACCCGTTTAACATATACATTAAACGTTAATCTTCTTGCTTATACCTAAAAGGAGTTAAAAACGTATACAGTTTATATATATAAATTTAAAGTTTTACGTTTGCATACTGACTATTATGTAAAAATAAAAACGTACACATTGAGTATACATTTTTTGGGGTGGATTGACTAGTGTGGTAGAATAAACTATTCCGTCCCAACAAAAAAGCATCTGCTAATGTAAAGGCAGTCAAACATTGTAAAAAATATACTCTTTTTGACTACAATGGATACACCAAGGAATAAGTTTGAATATCTTTTTTTTATATTCAAGAGTATACGCTCAGCGGAGAGAAAAGGGGATGTGGCTTGATGGGTAAGGGCGTGGCTTAAAATGTGCCAATGTGCAAAAAAAATGCACCAAAAATTTGGCACAAAATTTCAGCGCAAAATAAGTCAAATCAAAAGTTGGGCGTGAGCGAAAGAAAAAAAACAAAATTATCATGTAGCATGCACTACCGTAATACATTTGGTGCGTTTTGTGCCTGTATTGTCTAAGTTTATGCTGTCTGATTATAAGACATTATTAGTAAATGCGGGCCACTGTGTGTGTGTGTGTGTGTGTGTGTGCGTGTGCGTGTGCGTGTGTGTGTAGTTTGGGCCCATATAAAAAAACAACTAAAGGGCATGGGCAAGTTCCTGAGGTAGAGAATTCCACAGCTTCATGGCACAGTAAAGAAAAACTTGAAACTGAGGGTTGAACCTTTTTTTCTGCAGCTGAAGAAGATTTTTTTTATGGACCATTTATTTATTTGTACAAATTGATCATGTTTTTGTAACGTTTCCTCATGATTTAAATTCTCCATGCCCTTTTTTTGTTTGTGTGCCAGGGCATACTATTGTTAAAACTGTTACTAGAAATAAACTGTATATTCAGATTAGTAAAGTGATAAAACAATGTCACCGTTTCATGAGTCTAAAGCCCTGTTCACACAGAGTGTTTTGCAGGCAAAAAATAATCTGCTTCAGAAACCATAAGGCAGATTTTGAAGTGTCTGCACGTTTTTTTGCCTGCCGCCATTGAAGCTTATGCAAGGACCGCAGGCAACAAACGCTGTGGGAAAACCCTCAGAAACAAGCGCCACAGGTTTTTTCTGATAGGACATGTTACTTTTTTTCCCACAGGTGGCCAAAAGGGAAAAAAGAAACGCCTCTGCCTCCCAATGAAATCAAAGGGGGCAATTTTGCCCATTTTGTGGCACTGATTCCGATGCGGTTTCTGCAATCAACGCCAAAAAGCTCAGTGTGAACTGACCCTAAGAACTCCAATACATGACAGTTTCTTACCAACTTTAGAAGTAGCATAAGGACCCATTATTTTGTCTTTAATATACAGTATATATGCACACCGATATCTTTTTTATAAACTATTGATTCTTCCAGCTGGGTTCCCACGGGTCAGTCCTAGACCCCGCAGGGAAATCCAAACAAAAAAACGCAACAAATTGTGGTCAAAATTTGTGGACGGAATCTCCACTGCTGAGAGCAGTGTTTGAAAAAATATATATATACTTACTTTCCGGCTATTGTCATAGCGTCGCACCCTCCATTCTCCATGAAGCCTGGCTATCTGGGATAACACTGCAGCCTATGTGACCGCTGCAGTCTGTGATTGGCTGCAGCAGCCACATGGGATGAAACCAGCCCAGGAGGCCGGCCTGGATGGAGAACAGAGGAATGTGTCGCTATGACGACGCCCGGGGAATAAGTATTAACCTTTTTATTAATTTGAAACAAAAACAATTGTTTTTTTTCTGATTTGCGTTTTTTTTCTGCGGAATTGCAGCGTTTCCGATGCAAAAGTCGCAAAACTTGCTATTTGTTGCGGGTTTTACCTCCCTATTAAATTCATTGGAGAAATCTGTAACTAAAGAGCAACGAATCTGCAGCATAAATTGACATGCTGATTGAAAATCCGCACCGCAGGTCAATTTATAAACGTATATGCTGAAATTTTTTTCTGCCTCGTGTGCATGAGATTTGCTCAAATCTTATCCACTTTGCAGCTACTGTAAATGCTGCAGAAATTTTGCATAGAATTCCATTGTGGAAATTCTACAGCTTTAAATATCACTGGGAACCCAGCCTTATAGTACCTAGATGCATGACTTTACCTTTGTCCACATTGAAACTTATTTGCCAAGTGGAGGCCCAGTGTGTTTAGGGCGGTTTGTAACATCTGAACATAGACTTTATTATATTACACATCTTGGTGCCGTCTGCAAAGACAGAGACAGTACTATTAATTCCATGCTCTTTCTAAAATATATGAAACAATAATAGTCCCAGCGATTGAATCTTGGGGGACCATTCAGAGTGTGAATCACTAAACACAACTCTCTCGATATAGTCGCTGAGACAGTTTTTGATCCACAATACGCACAAAACACTTGAGTCTGTAGTTTTCCAGAGATTAAAGTGCTTTTTTCCCCACACAAGAATTAAAAAATATTTTCCCCAGGAGGACCCGAGACAACACTAATGTACTACAGCACATCAATGTTAAGACTTTTGTCTATAAGTATGTCTTCCTTTATACTTTTGCTTCCTTTTAGATTCAGTCTTGCATTTGAAAAAAAAAAAAAGTGCACCAAAAACTGCTTGTATGAATTCAGACTAAATGTACGGAGACTGTATGGCTGTACGCAGAGGCAGTGCAGTTCCCTGATATGGAGCTGTTTAGCCTCCGTGTTGCTGTATTAGCTCTGTTGGGTGCCTTTGGTACGGAGAAAAGCTCTGTAGATATGGATTCTGATAGAGCATGCCGCAATTTTTTCAGTTAGATTTGTACGTGATCTGACAGAATAAGCTTTGTATAATTCAGTTGGAAATTGGATGCATTTTGAGGTACAGTAGTGGCTCTATGAACTAGATTGGGAGCCCAATTACGGCTTCATTCAAAACAGATCTGTTAAAAGTCAGTGTGCGTGAGACCTTACACTAATTTTGATTGATGGGTTTAACACTAGTTACATACACCTATCTGTCTGGGTATGGCAAGTCTGTACAGCACACTCTCCATGTTAAAAATTGCCCCAGAACCGTACTGCGGAGTCTCATATAGTGCGCCAGCATCATGCATCACATGCCTTGAAAGAAGATTTTGAATTGACTGTGATTTTTTTATGTGACTTCAGCAAAATGAAAAAGCTTTTTGCCATATATTTATACTTTTGTCTCACAGCCTAAAGCATCCTTCATTTTGTTTTGTATTTTTCTAGACTTTCTTTTCCTTTTACATAACTTAGGCTATCTACACAGCAGCATTGGGTTCCATTCATCGGTTCCATTTGACCTTGCCGTTTGAGGAACCGATGAACGGAAAGCCAAACGGAAACCATAGCTTCCGTTTGCATTACAATTGATTTCAATGGTAATGCTTCCATTGCTATTGGTTTCTATTTGTTTTTGTTCCGTAAGGTTTTTATTTTTTTTGCGGAAACAATAGCGCAGTCGACTATGCTATTCTTTCTGCTAAAAAACCTCAAACCTCATGGAACAGAAACGAACGGAAACCAACTTCATGGTAATGCAAACGGAAGCTATGGTTTCCATTCGGCTTTCTGTTTATCGGTTCCTCCGACAGAAGGGTTGAACGGAAACGGTGAACGGAAGCCCAACGCTGTTGTGAACAGGTCCTTATAGAGCTCTTTATAATTTTTTAGCAAACAAATTGAAATACCTTTTTCTTATCAGTTATTGCCTTTTGGACATTAGAATGAAGACATGTGGGTTTTAATTAATTATTTTTTTTCCTGCTTCCTTTGAAAACAAGTTATCGAAAGCAAATTTAAAGCACTCCATGTTAGGAATATATATCTTTATTGTTAATATATAAGGGACCCTGGCATTATCTGCCAGCTTGCCAGTTTTGTTTGGTAACAGAGAGCCTTCCTTTTCTGAGACCCTTTTCTAATCTTACCTAATCCAGCTTTTTACCTGTTATTTCTGAGGCATTTCTACTGTACATCATCATCTCCATAATACCTATTCCACTAACTGCCGGCTCAGTGAACAGCATACTCCTATATAGATTTTAAATTGCCCTCAGATGAATTTTGATCCCCATATTTCTAACATGCTCATATCTGTCACTGAGGTTTTCACCCTGAAATTGATGACAAATCTTTCATCCTACTGCTGCCTTCCATTATCCCAGTTATTGATGAAGAATAAATAAAGGAAATAAATGACTTACAGGTCTTTAACTCCTACATCAATTCCTGTTTTTTAACTCTTAAGCATTAGCCATAGTACATCAAGCTTGGGCTTGATGTACCGAGATAGCTAGCAATGCTTTGAACAACATAGAAACAACTTAAGGCAGCACTCGCATATGTTAAAATGCCATTGTCATGAAACAGTGGCACTTTAAATAGAGGAATCTATAAGGTTATGTTTAGATGTGGCAGATTTGTTGAATAAATTTATGTGACTGTTTTATACATGTATTGCAGAACAAAAACACATTCAGATGTATGAAAATGATTTTCAGTTGCAGAAATTTCTGTCACATTTAACTTCTTTGCACACATAATAGCATGTCGTGGTGCAGGGGGTAATGTATGGAGCAGGCTCACGCGCTAAGGAGGAATCACAGGTTTTTTTCCAATTTTAGCCCGTAAGTAAAAATAATTCAGTTTCAGACACATTATATGGTATTTGATGGGGCTAATACTAACTACAACTCCTCCCTGCAAAAAAATAAGCCCTCACACCACTCTATTGATAGAAAAATAAAAATGTTATGGTTCTTGGAAGGCAGGGAGTGAAAAACTAAAATGAATAAGCAAAAAATGTCTCAGTGTTAAACATAATCTAAGATACCAATATATCGTTAATGCAGCTTGTGCCAAGCAAGTAGAAGGTGCAAACATAGAATTTTTCAGTTTCACCTATGGTAAGACATAAACCTAAAAATTCAAACAAGAGTTTTGGTTTTTTTCAGTCACGTGAGGCATGATACATACTGACTAAAGAAGTCTGTGCAGTATCATCTGGCATAATTTAGAGCATGGTGCAAAGCTCAGCCAGTGTTAGTGTGCCCCAGTCAGCTTCATTTATTACCTGTCTAACGGCTTCCTAATCCTTTCTAACTTGTTTGTCTTGAATATAGATTTTACCCTGCTAGTTTATAGATGGCCTTCTAGCACAAGTACCAGCAAACCTAGTCTTACATATTCATCTATATAAAAAAAAAGAATAATACAATTCTGGTGTATACTTAAAGCATGCTAACAAAATAATTCTGTCACCAGGACATCCAAAAACAGGAGTATAACTGGATGAGGCACCTTATTCTGTATACAATATCAGTCCACTTATTCTGATAAATCTGTATGGGTCCAGAAACTACAAATATGCCTTCTGTCTACTGGCCTCTCAATTGAATGCTAACATAGCTAGGTTTTTGGTAGCACAACCCCTTTTATTCCAAAGTGGTAAGTCCTGAGGCCTTCCATAACTTGATGGTTTTAACTAATCTAAGGTAGAAAATGTATGCCACACATATTCATATTAGAATGAACCTAGGGAAATCCCTAGAATATTCTGTCCAATCCCAGGTTAACACCACTGATAACACCTGGAAAACGAACTTTTGAAAGGGCCATCATAAGCCTTTTACACTTTATAGGGTTAACCTAGTGCTGAACGCTGGTAGTGATGTGCCTCATTCACAAGTCCACTGAGCTGAGTTGGTGAGACCAATGTGGAGGGCTCCACATGCTAGTTTTAACACCTCTTCTTTATTTGCAGATTCTACACCCATCTCATAGTGGTCTTACTCAAGTCAAATGCCCAACAGCAAGACCTTCAGAGGTCTCTTACTATTGCTTTTTCCACATCACTTTATCATAGATGTACTGTCAGGTGATGTGCAGCACCTCATAAACATGTAGTAGAAAAGGCACATGGCATGGAAAATTGCTATCATACTTTTAGAATCAAGTCACCCCTGCTTCCCACCTGGGAGTCGGCAGCATGGTTAATAGACGATGGCTGCCATTGCCCTGATATTATTACTGCCCAACATTTGGAGAAACTGACTCACACACTTCCTTCTTTGCTCATGTGCTGAAGCTAGTTGTGGAGAAATTTCTAAAACTATTCCAGGGATGCAAAAAGTTCTGCCAGTATGCAGAAGAGCATGTTCCTATGCTTTGGAATCAACCAGGTGAAACACAAGAAACCGTGCCACCAGAAACGTAACCAGTTAAGCTTTCAGATGACAGATCATCAAATAGATGGAGGTGTACTGTTTTGTACTTGACAAAAATTACTGTTGACATGTCTGCAGAGGGCTATCAGGTAGGTGGAAGAGAAGTAGACCACTGGCATTTCCCTTACCAAGACATAAACTTCTGTGGCACAACGAGAGCAACCAGTAATGCATCCCATCTGGGATACCACTGGCTAACCATGCTGTCTCTTATTTATAGTGCAAAAGGGCTTCCATAAAAATCCAAGCGTGTACATTGTTGCCATTAGTGTGGATTACAGGATCAAGAGTACAGGTAATGCAAGGTTCACTGAATTCAAAGGAAAGGAACAGAGCCTTGAGGTATCCCCAAGGAAGTCAGTCAAAAGACATCTTGCATTAACGTAGAGAAGCAAAAAAAACACATTTCCAAGGTCTACAAACGTTCAGATTCTACTACCAGATATTATTGAATTGAATACCAAATAAACTAACTCTAACTATAGATTGAATCTGCTTCAGTGATCAGCTGAACGCTTCTGATCTGGCTTCTCTTGACTCACATAAATTAGCTGATTTGCCAGGAAAATATGTCTGTGACCACTAATTTATATTATTACATAGTATTTGTCAAGTCTGCCAAAGTGGGGAACCAAATGGACTCCCCTCTATGCAGTGTTGCTTCTTAGCTGTGACTCTGGAAACAAAAGTGTTAAAACAACATAGTAATGAGGGAGGGTCAACAAGGCCAAAAACAGCTGTCTGTAGGGTTTGCAATTTTTTTAACTTATCACTTCCAGAGTATACAGTTTAGTGGGAGCAGTGCCCCCATAATCAGATTTATTGGGAACATTAACCCTTGCCCTGGGCCAAAAAAGCTTAAGGACAGACCGGTTCAAGAGCAATCATCTGGATGCTTCTGACAGCTCACTGTGGTGCTGTGTTGGGCGGGGGAGGGGGACTAGGAATTTTCTGCTTTCTCTTCACACAGGAGAGGAAAAGGGTCCAGGAAGTTCCTTTCAATGTTTTCTAAGCAGGAGGAGTTTGTGGTAGCACATCTAGGAGAGGGTGAAAAAGAGGAGAGAGGGAGGAATGAAAGAAGGCAGGAGCTGTAGGGAAGGCAGCTTTCCCTTAAATGTGTAATAATAATGCACACTTTGTTGAACACTATGGCTATCCCTGTCAATAAAGTCCATATATCCTATTAACTGTCCAGAACTACCCTTTTAAGTATTTCTGTGGAGTACCCGGCAGAAAGGCTAGAAAGTAATCAGGTATTCTTTCTGCTAGAACAGCTTCTGTCCAGAGAAATATTTTAAGCTTCATGCAACTCAATGCAATCCTGTGAACTGCAACTTGTTAAAATTGGAAAGTCAAATACAAAAGTCTTCCTGAAGCCCCAGCCTAAGGCATCATCCAGACAGACATCTTTATGTAGGTATTTTACATCAGTATTTGTAAGTGTAGACCTGGAGTGGGTCTATAATACGTAAGGAGTGCGAATCTTTCCATTCTAGTTTCTCTCTGTTCATGTTCCACTCCTGGTTTGGGCTTCCAGTTACTGAAGGGAAAATACTGAATAAAACACTGCAGTGTGAGAGTGGCCTAATGACAGTTGCACTCAACCTATGTGCCACATTTTTAACGACACTCGAGTTGCACTCGATAGTTTTCACGGACCCATTCACTTTAGCGTGTGAATCGGGTCAATGAAAACTGACCCGATTCTTCGATCCGCGGAAAGATAGGATATGTCCTATCTTTCCACTAATCACTGACGGGACTTGGCTGGCACACACTGTCGTGTTCATGAGGCATAAGGCTGCTTTCACATGAGCATATTTTTCATCAGTATTACACAAGCGTATAACATATGTACATTTTTTTTAAAACGCAGTATGCATTACTTTCATCTATTTTGCTGATTGAAGGCTAAAGGGAGTTTTTAATGATGCAAAATACTGACCAAAATACTGCCATGTGAAAGTAGCCTGTTAGTTATAGTGAGTAAGAGATATTCTAGAATACACTAAGCAAGCAAGACATTGACCAGAAAACAAATAACCAGAAAAGTTAAATTAACTGCTACTACTGTGTAATACATAGCTAAAAATAGGATCATTTTTTTGTGCTATTTTGCATTTCAAGGAAGGTAGTGTGTTCATTTTGTCTTTTATAACTATTCTCATCACACAGTTGAAAAATGAGTCCTTAAGTATTCATTGTCGCAGCATGGGTAATCATAATTTTGAGGGTCATTCATGTGAATGCTGGTAATTTCCACTAGTTTCTAAGAGGCTCATTGTATAAAAATAAGGTTCCTGCTGGCTTATGTACTGCTGTTTATCATTCATAGAAACCTCAGATAGTGACGTATTGTATCACAGCGTATTATGTGTACTTGCCAAGAAAAATGCAAGGGAAAGTCTTTGCTCATCCCTTTTGAGAACTTTTGATTTCTTCCATTTCCATTTCATAAGTGACAGATTACCAATGGGAATCACAATTTATGTATTAAAGAAAGAACAGGATCAGACATTTTAATTGGAATGTGCAGTGAGAAAATATCTTTGGTACAGGATTACTTAAGGCAGCCTGCCAAGCTTGAATAAACTAAAATAGTTATCATTTATACTTAATGAAATTGCAGAATATACCATACTTAGATATACATATTATTTGTAAGCACTAAGCTACAGGTGGCAATTTTCTATGTTTCCTCTAGTACAGATCATATGATATAAAAAAATTAGTACACAAAACAAAATTTCGAAGGTATTATGAGTACAATGTTATTAAATTGAATTAGTTTATTTATTCCTTGTGTTAAAAGTTATATTCTTAAAAACTGTTGTGAACAATCTTATAACCAAAAACTAACAACAAATTTTTTAAAACATAAAGGGGAGATTCACACGAGCGTTGCGTTTTTGCGCGCGCAAACAACGCGGCGTTTTGCGAGCGCAAAAACCATTTGACAGCTGCGTGTGTCATGCGTGTCTGATGCGCGGCTGCGTGATTTTCGCGCAGCCGCCATCATAGAGATGAGGCTTGTCGACGCCCGTCACTGTCCAAGGTGCTGAAAGAGCTAACTCTTTCAGCACCCTCGACAGTGAATGCCGAACATAACAGCGAAAAACCTGTAAAAAAAAAAGATAAAGTTCCTACTTACCGAGAACTTCCTGGCCGTTGCCTTGGTGACGCGTCCTTGGTGACGCGCCTCTCTTGACATCGGGCCCCACCTCCCTGGATGACGCGGCAGTCCAAGTGACCGCTGCAGCCTGTGATTGGCTGCAGCCTGTGCTTGGCCTGTGATTGGCTGGAGCTGTCACTTGAACTGAAGTGTCATCCCGGGAGGTCGGACTGCAGGAAGGAGACAGGAGTAATCGGTAAGTTAGAACTTCGGTTTTTTTTACAGGTTCATGTATTTTGGGATCGCAAGTCACTGTCCATGGTGCTGAAACAGTTTAACTCTTTCAGCACCATGCACAGTGAATCTCTCCCGACGTCGCGTACCGATAATTTTTTTGCCGGGATCGGCCAAAACGAGTTTGGCCGAACCCGGTGAAGTTCGGTACGCTTGTCCGGCTTCGCTCATCGCAAAGACACTCCGGTTGGATGTTCGGAAACAGAAAAGCACGTGGTGCTTTTCGGTTTTCATTCATCCTTTTCACTGCTGTTGCGCGAATCACGCTCGTCCCACGGAAGTGCTTCCGTGTGGTGCGCGTGATTTTCACGCACCCATTGACTTCAATGGGTGCGTGATGCGCGAAATACGCAGAGTTATTGAACCTGTCGCGCTTTTTGCGCAGCAGACAAACGCTGCGCAAAAAGCACGGACTGTCTGTACTGCCCCATAGACTTGTATTGGTCCATGCGTGCCGCATGAAAACCACGCGGCCCGCACGGACCGAATACACGCTCGTGTGAATCCCCCCAAAGACTGAATATTGGTGTACAGATAAAACAGTTTCAGACGCAGCCCAAGACATTTTCCTCGAAACAACAGGAGTGATTTGCACACAGAATCATACCCCATCTGATGTCCTGGCAAGGGATAAGTCCCAAACCGTTGGATGTTTCTACAGCGGCGACATGGATGAAACGTCATCGCTGGAGGCCGGACAGGAGGAAAGTAAGTATGAACGCATTATTATTTTTTTTTGGCATGTATGTATGTATGTATATATGTGCATGTATGTTTGCATGTATGTTGGCATGTATGTATATATGTGCATGTGTGTGTGTGTATGTATATTTGCATGTATATATTTGCATGTATGTATGTTTGCATGAATGTATGTTTGTATGTATGTATGTATGTATGTATGTATGTTTGCATGAATGTATGTTTGCATGAATGTATGTTTGCATGTATGTATGTTGTCATGTATGTATGTTGTCATGTATGCATGTATGTTGGCATGCATGTATATATGTGCATGTTTGTATGTATATTTGCATGTGTGTATGTTTGCATGTATGTATGTTTGCATGTATGTATGTTTGCATGTATGTATGTTGTCATGTATGTATGTATGTTGGCATGTATGTATATATGTGCATGTGTGTATGTATATTTGCATGTATATATTTGCATGTATGTATGTATGTTTGCATGAATGTATGTATGTTTGCATTTATGTTTGTTTGCATGTATGTATGTATGTTGTCATGTATGTATGTTGTCATGTATGTATGTATATATGTGCATGTATGTTGGCATGTATGTATATATGTGCATGTTTGTATGTATATTTGCATGTATATATTTGCATGTATGTATGTTTGCATTTATGTATGTTTGCATGAATGTATGTTTGTATGTATGTATGTATGTTGTCATGTATGTATGTTGTCATGTATGTATGTTGTCATGTATGTATGTATATATGTGCATGTATGTTTGCATGTATGTTGGCATGTATGTATATATGTGCATGCTTGTATGTATATTTGCATGTATATATTTGCATGTATGTATGTATGTTGTCATGTATGTATGTATGTTTGCATGTTTTTATTTTTGCATGTATGTTTGCATGTATGTTTATATATATGTGCATGTATGTAATTATGTTTGCATGTATTTATGTTTGCATGTATATTTGTGCATGCTTGTATATATGTATGTATGTATCTTTGCATGTCTGTTTGTTTGTTTGTATGTATGTATGTTTTCATGTGTGTATGTATGCATGTATGTATGATAGTTTGCATGTATGTATGTATATATGTGTGTATGTTTGCATGTATATATGTGCATGCTTGTATGTTTGTATATATGTATGTATGTTTGTATATATGTATGTATGTATGTATGTTTGCATGTATGTTTGTTTGTATATATGTCTGTATGGCCATGTATGATACTGTCTGCTGGCGCCCTGTATCTAAGTCAACTTCGTGGCAGGCTTCTATACATGGTATAACAGTCAGTATCACACATTAAACTGAATCTAAGCCTACGATGTGTTTTATTTCATTTTTTTTTATTTTTTACAGGTTTGGTGTTTGGACTACGTCGGTTTCGAGGACTACTTCAATGACGGTTTTTTTTTCTACAATAAAATGGTTAATGAGGGTTGTGTTGGGGGTGCTTTATTTCAATAAAATATTTTATCTATATCTTTGTCTTTTTCTTTTCAAATTTTATTACTACCACTTTAGTAATGGCCGCTGTCTGAGTGACAACATCCATTACTAAGGCGAGGCTTAGTGTTAGCTGGTGCAGAGGCTAACACTAACCACCATTATTACCCCGGTACCCACCACCACCAGGGGTGCCGGGAAGAGCCAGGTACGATCCAGTACCCGACCATCTGTTGTGATGGTCGGGCTGTGGGGCGGCCGCAGGCTGGTATTATGAGGCTGGGAAGGGCCAAAAACAGTGGACCTTCCCACCCTTGTAATGCTAGGCTGCTGCTGTGTTGTATCTGGCTGGTTATAAAAGTGGGGGGGACCCCACGTCATTTTTTTAAATTATTATTATTATTTTTTTTGAAAAAGACATGGGGTTCCACCCAATTTATCATAACCAGCCACATACAACACAGTGTTATTAGCCTGGGAATGGACAAAACCAGTGGCCCTTCCCACCCATGTAATGCCAGACTGCTGCGGCCTTGTATATGGCTGGTTATTAAAAATGTGGGGGACCCAACGTCTATTGTTAAATTTTAAAAAAAAAACGACGTGGGGTCCCCCCCATTTTTATAACCAGCCCGATACAACACAGCAGCAGCAGCCTAGCATTACAAGGGTGGGAAGGTCCACTGTTTTTGGCCCTTCCCAGCCTCATAATACCAGCCTACGGCCGCCCCAGTACCCGACCATCACAACAGATGGTCGGGTACTGGATCGTACCAAGCTCTTCCCGGCACCCCTGGTGGTGGTGGGTATCGGGGTAATAATGGGTGGTTAGTGCTAGCCTCTGCACCGGCTAACACTAAGTACCGCCTTAATAATGGACGCTGTCAATCAGCCAACTGCCATTATCTAGGCACTAATAAAGTTTAAAAAAAATCCACAAAGACAATTCTTTTTTATTGAAATAAGAAATCCCCAACAAAACCCTCGTTAACCATTTTATTAAAATTTGAAAAAACGTAGATCTACGCAGTAGTCCAACGAATCGAAGATGTAGTCCAATCGGTACATCAAAATCTGCAACAACATAAAAAAAAAGTTATCAATGTGAACAATACCAATACTTCTACTCACCTACACACATATATACACGCACACACACACAAACAACCATACACAAACACACATATAAACAAACACACCCATATATACACAAACACACACACATAAACACACACCCATATACACACATATACACAAACACACACATATACAAAAACACACACAAACAAACATCTACACAAACATATACACAAATACACCCATATATACACACACATATACACAAACACATATACACAAACACATATACACAAACACACACCCATATACACACATATACACAAACACACACATATACAAAAACACACACACACAAACATCTACACACAAACATATACACATACACCCATATATACACACACACATATATAAACAAACATATACACACAAACACACCCATATAAACACACATGTACACAAACACACATATAAAAACAAAAACAGACAAAGACACATACCCAAACACACACACTGTTTCTTTTAAATGCTGCTGGGGAACCCGCTCGATCCACTATATAAGGCTGCGCTATAGTGCAGCATTTAAAAGAAACAGGATCCTGACCTGTCCATAGAGTTTAAGGCAGCACAGAGTATTTCAGGAGATGAGCGTGCAGATTCAGTGCTGCTGTAAACTCTGCTCTTACCATTACGTAGCTCTCAGTCTGTTACCTCTCCTCCACTCCTGTCCTCAAGAACACCTTCACATGATTGGCAAGTCACCACGTAATGGTAAGAGCAGAGTTCACAGCAGCACAGAGTATTTCAGGAGATGAGCGTGCGGATCTTGTGCGGGGTGGTGACTTGCCAATCATGTGAAGGTGTTATTGAGGACAGGAGTGGAGGAGAGGTAACAGACTGAGCTACGTAATGGTAAGAGCAGAGTTCACAGCAGCACAGAATCTGCACGCTCCTCTCCTGAAATATTCTGTGCTGCTGTGAACTCTGCTCTTACCATTACGTAGCTCTCAGTCTGTTACCTCTCCTCCACTCCTGTCCTCAAGAACACCTTCACATGATTGGCAAGTCACCACCGCGCACAAGATCTGCACGCTCATCTCCTGAAATACTCTGTGCTGCTGTGAACTCTGCTCTTACCGTTACGTGGTGACTTGCCAATCATGAAGGTGTTATTGAGGACAGTAGTGGAGGAGAGGTAACAGACTGAGAGCTACGTAATGGTAAGAGCAGAGTTCACAGCAGCACTGAATCTGCACGCTCATCTCCTGAAATACTCTGTGCTGCCTTAAACTCTGTGGACAGGTCAGGATCCTGTTTCTTTTAAATGCTGCACTGTAGCGCAGCCTTATATAGTGGATTGAGCGGGTTCCCTAGCAGCATTTAAAGAAACAGGATCCTGACCTGTCCACAGAGTTTAAGGCAGCACAGAGTATTTCAGGAGATGAGCACGGCCGGCCATAGGCAGCCGCTAGTTTTTTCAAGCCGTGCTCCCATTATGCACACGACCGTAAAAACACACGTTCATAGACTTCTGTTACCCACGGGTACCTTCCCGTTTTCTCACGGGAAGGTGCCCGTGCCGTTAAAAAAATAGAACATGTTCTATTTTTCTATTTTACGGGCCGTGCTGCTATAATTAGGGTATTTTCACACGACAGCGTCCGTAACGGCTGAAATTACGGGGATGTTTCCGCCTGAAAACATCCCCGTAATTTCAGCCGTAACGGCATGTGCAGGCGCTTGAACGCCGCGTCCATTATGGAATCAATGAATAACGACTCCAATTACGGCCAAAGAAGTGACCGGTCACTTCTTTGACGCGGGCGTCTATTTACGCGCCGTCATTTGACAGCGGCGCGTAAATATACGCCTCGTGTGAACAGACAAACGTCTGCTCATTGCTTTCAATGGGCAGATGTTTGTCAGTGCTATGGAGGCGCTATTTTCGGGCGTAATTCGTGCGTGTGAACACACCCTTAGGGTATGTTCACACGCACTAATTATGGACGTAATTCGGGCGTTTTTGCCGCGAATTACGCCCGAAAATAGCGCCTCGATAGCGCTGACAAACATCTGCCCATTGAATGCAATGGGCAGACGTTTATCTGTTCACACGAGGCGTATATTTACGCGCCGATGTCAAATGACGGCGCGTAAATAGACGCCCACGTCAAAGAAGTGACCTGTCACTTCTTTGGCCGTAATTGGAGCCGTTATTCATTGACTCCAATGAATAGAAGCGCCAATTACGTCCGTAATGGACGCGGCGTTCAAGCGCCTGCACATGCCGTAACGGCTGAAATTACGGGGATGTTTTCAGGCGGAAACATCCCTGTAATTTCAGCCGTAATGGACGCTGTCGTGTGAACATACCCTTATAATGACAGCACGGCTCGCAAAAGCGGCCGGCTGCCCGTGGCCGGCCGTGCTCGTAATTACGAGTCGTAATTACGAGCACGGCCCGTAAAATAAAAAAATAGAACATGTTCTATCTTTTTAACGGCACGGGCACCTTCCCGTGAGAAAACGGGAAGGTACCCGTGGCTAACAGAAGTCTATGGGCCCGCTATTTCGGGTCGTAATTACGACCCGTAATAACGGGTGTTTTTACGGTCGTGTGCATGAGGCCCCGTAATGACTGGTGGCTACATGTGTGCACCCGTCATTACGGCAGCGTTGCTAGGCGACGTCAGTAAATAGTCACTCTCCAGGGTGCTGAAAGAGTTAACTGATCGGCAGTAACTGTTTCAGCACCCTGGACAGTGACTACCGATCACAATATAGAGTACCTGTAAAAAAAAAAAAGACGTTCATACTTACCGGGAACTCCCTGCTTCCTCCAGTCCGGTCTCCTGGCCGTTGCCTTGGTGACGCGTCCCTCGCGACATCCGGCCCGACATTCCTTGATGACGATGCAGCCCATTTGAGCGCTGCAGCCAATCACGGGCTGCAGAGGCCTCTGCAGACAATCACCGGCTGGCGCGTCAGAAAAGAAGTTCGGACTGGTGGAAGAACAGGGACTCGTCACCAAGACAACGACCAGGTACGTATGAAATGCTTTTTATTTTATTTTTAATCAGCAGCCTCTTTTCTCTATCAGTGATTGATAGAGATAAGTGGCTGCCGATTTGTATAATATTTTTGACCGGGTTCGGTCAAAACGGGTTCGGCCGAACCCCGTGAAGTTCGGATTCGCTGCGAACCGAACTTTTCCGGAAGTTCGGACCGAAACCGGGTTCGGTTGTCCCGGTTCGCTCATCTCTACAAAAGACCATCAGCAATACGACTAGCTCAGAGAGACAAAGGAAGAACAAGACCTACATGAACTCTTCCCCTCTTCTAACCTACTGGAGACCATTATAGTTTAAGTAGTCCTAGAGAACCTCCCAGGTTCTCTTTTAAATACCATATACTGTATTTTGAAAGGGGGAGGCTAAATAAATAATCTCTTCTCCAGTTAAGTGTGTAATGATTAAGTGTTTCCATTTGTCAAAAAAAAACTTTGGTTCCCTTCTCCCTGTGCCTCTCCATATACAGTAGGTAAATCTTCAACAATATGAAAAAATGAAAAATGTTTTACTAAAAGTTTAGCTCACCTCATAACCACCATGCTATGGTTGCGTTTTCCAATGCGTTTTTCATAATGCTTGACTGATGCAAAAAATATAGTTAATCCAAAAGCTGTAGGTGCTTGTAGATCCTCCTGAACTGATCCTGTGTCGACTGCAGGCAATTGAAGCAAAAATGATGTGTAGAAAAGGCAGATCCAGCACTCGAATGATTAAAATTCCAATTTTATTTAGGTCATGTTTAAAACCAAAGATAAACCAAGGATAAAACAAAAATCCCGGGACCACGCTTACGCGTTTCAGACCACTAGGGTCCTTAATCATAGCTATGATTAAGGACCCTAGTGGTCTGAAACTGCTGACAAAAGGAGCGATTCTAAATACCATGTCATAGGTCAGTATTAGGGGTCTGACATTTACCGCAAGCAGTAATCCTATAGAGACAGTTTGGCTAGGCCGGTATGTTAAAGCCATAAATTTCTATATGCATCAGTTTGAAGTAGTTTTCACGCCAGTTCAGTATAGTGTCAGCTATATCTGGGTCCCCAGTCAATCTTTCCCAAGTCTTATAGCAACCGGTCAGCAGAATCCTTATGACTCGATTTCTGAAAATGTTGTACAGGGAAGAAATAGTGACTTTCTCCATTCTAGAGCCAGTAATATCATCAAATGTTGTGATAGTAGCCTCTTTGTTCAAACACTATAATCATCTCTGGCAAAATACCAGTATTTGCATAATGGGAAAGTTGTGTAAATCTTTTGGAACGTAGATTTAACTGCAGTTGGGGTAAGTCATAAGGTGTGGGCAATTAAAGTCACCTTATCTCTTCAAACCCAGAACATGCCATGTTACCCTGAGTAAATACTGGGTGATCCCAGAGGGGCATGCATTTAGTCAGTAGAAAATGTAGCTGGAATAAGCCCCTCAGTGCCTAGCAGGTCACTATTGTACAGTATCTCTGAAGAGGATCAAGATTTAATATAGCATGAAAGCTTGCTGTACCTAGTGTGTAGGAGAGAGATAGGATTCTATGGAGCTGCCAAGTGTCTTTACAGGTCCCAAATAGAGAAGTGATTTGTTTCATGTAACTAATCCAGGATATGTCTGAATACTAAGTTATATCCCCTGATACTCGGGAAGTTCAACTTACATTCAGCTCTACAATGTATCAGCTTGGTCATGACTATGCAGGGGGATTTTCCATTCCAAATGTAGTGTGAGAAGACAGAATTCAGGCGCATAATGTCTAAATGTTTTACCATGAAAAAGGTGGCTTGTAGGGGATAGAGAAATGTAAAAGAAAACCTCATCATCTATACTAGAGGATATCTCCCAAAAAAATTGAGTGGTAGCAGTTCCGTTTTGATTTTGTGAATGAAGGTGGATAGTTTAAGGAATATAAAGCATCATGAGTCTTTCTAATTTTGATTCTTAGATAGATGATATGGTTTGTTTAGACCAAAAAGTACTAAAATTTGAATGACCTTTTTCCAGTAACTCCCATTTTGAAATATTTATTTTGCATCCTGAGAAGTCGCCAAATTGTTTAATGCAGTCTAGCAAATGTCAAAGTTGCATTTTTGGGTTCGACATAAAGACAAGCACATTTACCCTGTTTGTGGACAGCCTAACATCTCGCACCCCCCCCCCCCCCCACACTTTAATTACAGAATAAATATTGCCCTCCTCTAGAAGACGTGTCAAAGGGTCCAGCGCCAAAAACAAAGAGGACGGGCGATAAGGGGCATCCCTGGCATGATCCTTTTCCCAATAGAAATGATTTAGATATGAAACCAGGTGTATGAATTCTTGTTCTCGAGGAATAGTTTAATCCATTTGAAGACGTTTTAGATGATCCCAATGTAACATATGTAGCAATTTTAAAGATATTTATGAACAAGTAGTACAATACTAAATATAGAGGGGTTAAACAACGAATATTTATGTTTTGTTTCTTATATGGCGCCCAACATATACTGCACCATTGTAGAGAGATTGCCATCGCTCACATCTCATAGACTGCACTATTGTTTCTGCCAAAAAAAACAGAAACTTTATGGAATGAAACAATTTGCGATGGAAACATTAACATTGAAATCAATGGTAATGAAAAGAGAAAACTATGGTTTCCGTTTGGTTACCATTGATAGGTTCCCCTGACAGAAAGGTCTGACTGAAGCCATCAACGGAACCCCGACACAGATGTGAACAGGCCCTAATTCAACATTTGGGGCCCCACTTTTAACTTTGTCCAAGGCCACACTTTGTCTTAAACCAGCCTTGACCCATGGACATCGTTAAATGCTGAGTTTCCTCTCTTGAGATGCTTTACCAGGCCATTACTGCGGTCGCCTTAAGTTACTGCTTGTTTGTGGAACTTTTTGCTTTCAGCTTTTTCTTGAGTATGTGTAAAACATGCTAGAAGAGGTTGAGGTCAGCTTACTGACTTGAGCATTGAAGAAAATTCCCTTTCTTTGCCTTAAGAAGCTCTTGTGTTGCATTTGTTATATGTTTTGGGTCTTTATCCATATGTACTGTGAAGTGCCGTTTTATCAGTTTTGCAGCAATTGACTGAAGCTGAGCAGAAAAGTGTAACTCTGCACACTTCGGAATTGATCCTGTTACTTCTCGTTGCAGTCACATAATCAATAAACACCAGTTACCCAGTTTCTTTAGCAACCATACATGCCCATTCTATAACATTGCCCCCACCATGTGTGACAGATGAAGTGGTATATTTCAGATAATAGACTTCTGATTCCTAGTCAACCAAATCCCAAAGTATAGAAAT
Source organism: Rhinoderma darwinii (assembly GCF_050947455.1). NCBI lineage: Eukaryota > Metazoa > Chordata > Amphibia > Anura > Rhinodermatidae > Rhinoderma > Rhinoderma darwinii. The sequence goes on from NC_134693.1 coordinate 59,505,684, forward strand.
CTATCTTTGGCCACTGATAATCCTAAATTTGTAGTCACAATTTCTTGTTGACTGCTCATCTGGTTAATAAAAAATACTTTGCATTTTTTTTGTGTTGATCTTAAACCCTGAAAAGGGAGTTTCTCTATGCTGCAGCCTTATTTGGGTCAAGTACATTATTATACCTTCTACTTTAGTTCTTATTACTATATGGTATCATGTTATCATGATGTCAAATTGTATTTACATATGTACCCAATTTGTATTCTGAGGGGGTCTATTATATTTGCACTATATTTTGCACTTTAGATCATTGGTATTCTCATACTGCTAGGATAGCCAAACTTTAGGGCATATGTCTGATGTCTTTTTATGTTTATGTGCTCATTGTTTGCTATAGGTGCCTATCGCAATGTATATACTCTACTGCTATATTGTGTTATATACACAGATTGATGTTAGCTTATTATTGATGTAACTATATTTATACTTTTGGCCGCATTTCCTACTTGACCCTCATTTTGGTATATATATATATATACTAGAAAAAAACAAATAACTGGAGCAGCACTGTGACCAAAGAGCCTTGTGGCGGGTGCAAAGCTTCAAGAGGAGTGACCTCTCTCCGGGATCAATGTAAGAAATAGACGACAAAGCAGCACTCTAAAAATATCCAGAAGGTTTATTCACCACGACATCTAGGCACCTAGTTGGCTCTGTGTTATATAGCACATGGACAGGTTCCTTGTCTAGGCTTAGTTGTTTTTACCCTTTGTTGGATATTTTGTATTGCATAAATAAATATTGTAGGTTATTACGAGTGTGCTCCTTTTCATAATGTGTTTCTTGACCTTTTGTGAAATTTGTGCTTTTCTGGCACATTTATAGCACCCCACTTCTATGAGCACTTCACTGACCGGGGATTCTGCTAATAGAGAAGCCCCTGGCATCACTATCCTTATATGAACATTGACATCAGGGTTCTCTCTAGGAGCGTAATCCCCAGCTGACATTCTGACCGGGGATTCCGCTAATGGAGAAGTCTCTGGCGTCACTATCCATATATGGACAGTGATGTCAGGGGCTACTCCTGGAGCGGAATCCCCGTCCACAGTGCTGCCGACTCTCAGGCAGGGTATTCCGATTTTAGAGTTAGCCCTTGATGTCACTGTCCATATATGGACAGAGACATCAGGGGCTCCATCTAGGTGCGGAGTCCCCGGCCAGAACGATTCCGCTCCTACAGGGAGCTACAGGGGTGCTATCTACAGGAAGGGGGTGCCATTTATGGGGGGGTACTGCTATCTACAGGGAGAGTGGCACTATCTATACTGTAAGTGGTGCAATCTGCAGGGGGTGGCGCGATCAGCAGAGAGGGTGGCCCTATCTGTAGGGAGGTGGGACTATATACAGGGGGTATGGCGCTATCAATGGGGGATAGTGATATCTGCAGGGGGTGGCACTAGCTACAGGGGGTGTGGTGCTGTCTACAGGGGGATGCTATATACAGGGGGTGTGGCATATCTACATGGGCACTGTGGCATTATATGGGTACAGCCTACAGGGGACACAGTGGTGCTATATACATGGGCACTGTGGTGTTTTCAGGTAGCTGGGACAAAAAAAACCCTAACATATAAAATTCATCCACTTTTTTTAACGTCCATGAGAAACGAATGGCAAATGGCAGTGAAAAACGGTCAGGCAGCTGAAAAATGGAATAAAATTTTGAGACACATTGATGCAAAATAGCCATGAAAAACTGACAGTTGATCTGTTGTTAACTGATCTATTTTCACGTCATGTGAATATAGCCTTATAGCCCTCTTTATTCTCCCTGTCACAGCGATCCAGGGTGACGGAGAGAGAACTAATTGTTACAGAGCTGTACAGTGTATATATATATATATCTATATACATATTATATAGATACATTTTTTCTAAAAAAAATGACAAAAAAGTGTTTTTTTTCGCATTTTTTGTGATTTGTCTGATCATAATAAAATTTAAAAACATGGAATTAAATAAACTAATCTAGAAAATGACAGCCTCATAAGTCTTGTAAAAAAACAAAGTTAAAATAGTTGCAATATTCAAAGCAGTTCCAAAGATATTATCGTTTAAAGAAGTGCATATCAGAAATGGAAAATTTGACCTGGACACAGGGGCATCAATGACACGTGGTCATGAAAGGGTTAACTACATATTGAAATCATTAAGAAGTAAAATAATAAATTATATGTCCGCAATTAAATTTATCTTTACCTCGATATTCCCAATAGTGACAACCTTTACTCTCTTGTTTTTGCTAATGAATTTTACCAGGGGTTTCATCAGCAGCACTGAACATAGGAGAGGAGAGGGGACACTCCTGTTTAGTCCCTTTAGCTAAATCAAAATGTTTGGAAGTTATATTAGCCATCACTGCTTGCATCCTAGGGTCCACATACATACTTTTAATTATATTAACAATAATCCCTCTGAGACCCATTCTGACAAAAATTGCAAACAGACAGTACCAAGCAACCAGGATCAGGTGATCCCAGAGGTTAATCCTCCACCGATCTAGCTGTTATCGCCTATGCAGTGGATAGGTGATGACTTGTTATAACCAGAATACCGCTTTAAGCTTGATTTCATCTGTTCAGAGAATCTTGCTCCAGAACTGGGCAGCGTTTTTTAGATGTTTTCTAGCAAAGTCTAAACTTACGTTTCTGTTCTTGAGTATTACCAGTGGCTTGTATATTGAGATAAACCTGCTGTATGATAAACCTTCTGTATTTACATTCATGGAGGCGTCTTTTAGTTGTCGATTTTGACAACGATACGCCTACCTGCTCGAGAGTCTTCTTGACTTGGCTAGATGTTGTGAAGAGGTTATTCACCAGTGCATTCCTTCTTTTTCACAATGTACCAAATTGTTGATTTGACCACAACTAAAGTTTGTGCTATTACTCAGATTTATTTTTTTCCTGCGTAATGATGGATTCCTTCTCTTGCATTAACATCTCTTTGGACCGCATATTGAGATTTCCAATGAACAGTTCCAAAATCGAATTTAACACATGAAATCAACTTCCGACCTTTTATCTCCCTTATTTGTCATAAAATAATGATGGAACAGGCTACACCTGATGAAGTAACTGCATATCAGTCGTGAAAAATAAGAAAAAGGTCACTACTACCGCCGCAGGTCTCCTGTATATCGCTTGGATTTAATGACGTTTATTCATAGGAAAAATAGAGGTTGAATCCAGCGCTTCAGAGTAAAATGTCCAATCTTTAGTTGTTATCGAATAAATAATTGTACATTGACATCAGGTGGTGAGTGTTGAGAGCCATCAGTAAGGACGGAAGAACCGTTAGAATCGCGTAGGATCTCAACACCCACCCCCTGATGTCGCTGTACAATTTTTTAATTGATAAGAACTAAAGATTGGACGTTTTTCTCTGAAGCGCTGGATTCAATTTCTATTTTTCCTATGCATATCAGTCAATTGTCCACTTTCTTTTGAGCCAATGAAAATGGATAGGCTATATAAAATGGCTGTAATTGCTACATGTTTAATATTTTTTATTAAACACTTTGAATTAAAGCTAAATGCCTACATTGCTTGGTTTCAAATCCATTGTGGTGGTGTATGCAGGATAAATTGTGTCACTGTCCAAATACTTCTGGACCTGACTGCATAAAAGTAATAGAAGAGTAAGAAAAACAAGAAATATTACCAGGACAGTTGTTAAAGGAGCAGGTAAGGGACAAATTAAAAAAAAAAAAAAACTAAAGTAGAGATACGTAGTCCTGAGGACCCTCTGTGGCTTTTGGAAGGGGAACATAGAGCGGGTAAAAGGAGAAGTACTGATCCAAAGGTTAAATGGAGGAGATGTCAAAAGCCATAACCCTTTTTATCATTCTTCTCTATGATTGTCTGATGGTAAGGCAATGCACCTTGTAACAAATATTTAATTACTGTACTGTATATTAATATTAGTAACATTGGGCTCCAGCTCATAGAAAGGATGCCCTGGAGTTGGAAAAAATACAAAGAAGAGCAACGAAGCTAATAAGGGGCATGGAGAATCTAAGTTATGAGGAAAGATTAAAAGAATTAAACCTATTTAGCCTTGAAAAAAGACGACTAAGGGGTGACATGATTAACTTATATAAATATATTAATGGCACATACAAAAAATATGGTGAAATCCTGTTTCATGTAAAACCCCCTCAAAAAACAAGGGGGCACTCCCTCCTTCTGGAGAAAAAAAGGTTCAACCTGCAGAGGCGACAAACCTTCTTTACTGTGAGAACAGTGAATCTATGGAATAGCCTACCGCAGGAGCTGTCATAGCAGGGACAGTAGATGGCTTTAAAAAAAGGCTTAGATAATTTCCTAGAACAAAAAAATATTAGCTCCTATGTGTAGAAATGTTTATCTTCCCTTTTCCCATCCCTTGGTTGAACTTGATGGACTTGTGTCTTTTTTCAGCCGTACTAACTATGTAACTATGAAAAAGTATAGAATTTTAATGATAATCTTACATTAATTTGTAAAATACAAGCTTTTATAAATGACGCATTTTATAATTAAGGGTTACACTGGAAAAACGTAGAATTAGAGATGAGCGAACTTATCAAAAGTTCGGTTCGGCTAGTTCGCCGAATTTCACAAAAAAGTTCGATTCGGACCGAACTAGTTCGGACCAAACCTGTAATTTCCGTGCGCCGAGCATGGTACTGTCCAGGGTGCTGATAGAGTTAATGGGCTGCACTAACTCTCTCAGCAACCTTGACAGTACATGCTCGGCGCGCGGAAAATACAATTTTAATGTAATAAAAAATAATACGTTCATACTTACTTTCCTCCTGTCCGGCCTCCAGCGATGACGTTTCATCCATGTCGCCGCTGCAGCCAATCACAGGCTGTAGTGGTGGTCACGCATGTCAGGATGACATCAGAAGGCCGGCCTCCAGGGATGACGCTTCATCCCACATGACCGCCTCTGCAGCCAATCACAGGCTGCAGCGCACTCTACACTACACTACACTACATTACATTACATTACATGCGTTGTGGCGCAGATGACGTAATCATATCAGGCACACATGATTACGTCATCTGCGCCCACCGCTCTGTTAATGTGAATGGGAGCAGTAAGAAGAAAAGTGACGGGACCGTTCAAATCTTCGTGGGAACATCTTAGGTGAGTTTATGTATGTATGTATGTTGTCATGTATGTATGTTGTCATGTATGTATGTATGTATGTATGTGTATATGTGCATGTATATTTGCATGTATGTATGTTTGCATGTATGTATGTATGTATGTATGGTGTCATGTATGTATGTATGTATATATGTACATGTATGTTTGCATGTATGTTGGCATCTATGTATATATGTGCATGTTTGTATTTATATTTGCATGTATATATTTGCATGTATGTATGTATTTTTGCATGTATGTATGTTTGTATGTATGTTTGCATGTATGTATGTATGTTGGCATGTATGTATGTATATATGTGCATGTATGTATGTTTGCATGTTTTTATTTTTGCATGTATGTTTGCATGTATGTTTATATATATGTGCATGTATGTAATTATGTTTGCATGTATTTATGTTTGCATGTATATTTGTGCATGCTTGTATATATGTATGTATGTATCTTTGCATGTTTGTTTGTATGTATGTATGTATGTTTTCATGTGTGTGTATGCATGTATGTATGTATGATAGTTTGCATGTATGTATGTATATATGTGTGTATGTTTGCATGTATGTATATTTGCATGTATATATGTGCATGCTTGTATATATGTATGTATGTATGTTTGTATATATGTATGTATGTATGTTTGCATGTATGTTTGTTTGTATATATGTCTGTATGGCCATGTATGATACTGTCAGCTGGCGCCCTGTATCTAAGTCAACTTCGCAGCAGGCTTCTATACATGGTATAACAGTCAGTATCACACATTAAACTGAATCTAAGCCTACGACATGTTTTATTTCATATTTTTTTTACAGGTTTGGTGTTTGGACTACGTCGGTTTCGAGGACTACTTAGATGACGGTTGTTTTTCTACAATAAAATGGTTAATGAGGGTTGTGTTGGGGGTGCTTTATTTCAATAAAATATTTTATCTATATCTTTGTCTTTTCTTTTCAAATTGTATTACTACCACTTTAGTAATGGCCGCTGTCTTAGTGACAACATCCATTACTAAGGCGAGGCTTAGTGTTAGCCGGTGCAGAGGCTAGCACTAACCACCATTATTACCCCGGTACCCACCACCACCAGGGGTGCCGGGAAGAGCCAGGTACGATCCAGTACCCGACCATCTGTTGTGATGGTCGGGCTCTAGGGCGGCCGCAGGCTGGTATTATGAGGCTGGGAAGGGTCAAAAACAGTGGACCTTCCCACCCTTGTAATGCTAGGCTGCTGCTGCTGTGTTGTATCCGGCTGGTTATAAAAGTGGGGGGGACCCCACGTCATTTTTTTAAATTATTTATTTATAATTATTATTTTTTTTTTTAAAAAGACATGGGGTTCCACCCAATTTATCATAACCAGCCACATACAACACAGTGTTATTAGCCTGGGAATGGACAAAACCAGTGGCCCTTCCCACCCATGTAATGCCAGACTGCTGCGGCCTTGTATATGGCTTGTTATTAAAAATGTGGGGGACCCGTCTATTGTTAAATTTGTTCAATTAAAGAAAAAAAACAACGTGGGGGTCCCCCCCATTTTTATAACCAGCCCGATACAACACAGCAGCAGCAGCCTAGCATTACAAGGGTGGGAAGGTCCACTGTTTTTGGCCCTTCCCAGCCTCATAATACCAGCCTATGGCCGCCCCAGTACACGACCATCACAACAGATGGTCGGATACTGGATCGTACCAAGCTCTTCCCGGCACCCCTGGTGGTGGTGGGTATCGGGGTAATAATGGGTGGTTAGTGCTAGCCTCTGCACCGGCTAACACTAAGTACCGCCTTAATAATGGACGCTGTCAATCAGCCAACTGCCATTATCTAGGCACTAATAAAGTTTAAAAAAAAACACAAAGACAATTCTTTTTTATTGAAATAAGAAATCTCCAACAAAACCCTCGTTAACCATTTTATTAAAATTTGAAAAAACGTAGATCTACGCAGTAGTCCAAAGAATCGAAGACGTAGTCCAATCGGTACATCAAAATCTGCAACAACATAAAAAAACAGTTATCAATGTAAACAATAACAATACTTCTATTCACCTACACACATATATACACTCACGCACACACAAACAAACAACCATACACAAACACACACATATATACACAAACACAACAAGATACACACACACACACACACACACACATAAACAGACAAACACACACACACACACACACATATACACGAACTCACACATATACAAACAAAAACACACATATCCAAACACACACATATACACGAACACACACATATACACAAACACACACACACACACAAATACACAAACACATATACACAGTTATACACAAACACAGCAAGATATACACAAACACACACACACACATAAAGAGACAAACACACACACATATACACACACATATACACGAACACATATACAAACAAAAACACACATACCCAAACACACACATATACACAAACACACACATATACACAAACACACACATATACACAAACACACACATATACACAAACACATGTACACAAACAGACCCATATATACACAAACACACACATATACACACAAACACACACACAAACATATACACAAACACATATACACAAACACACCCATATATACACAAACACACACACACACACACACACACACATAAACACACACCCATATACACACATATACACAAACACACATATACAAAACACACACACACAAACATCTACACACACACACACACACGCGCACGCACACACACACAGCAGCACAGAGTATTTCAGGAGATGAGCGTGCGGATATTGTGCGAGGTGGTGACTTGCCAATCATGTGAAGGTGTTATTGAGGACAGGAGTGGAGGAGAGGTAACAGACTGAGCTACGTAATGGTAAGAGCAGAGTTCACAGCAGCACAGAGTATTTCAGGAGAGGAGCATGCAGATTTTGTGCTGCTGTGAACTCTGCTCTTACCATTACGTAGCTCAGTTGGACCTCTCCTCCACTCCTGTCCTCAATAACACCTTCACATGATTGGCAAGTCACCACCCCGCACAAGATCCACACTCTCATCTCCTGAAATACTCTGTGCTGCTGTGAACTCTGCTCTTACCATTACGTGGTGACTTGCCAATCATGTGAAGGTGTTATTGAGGACAGGAGTGGAGGAGAGGTACAACTGAGCTACGTAATGGTAAGAGCAGAGTTCACAGCAGCACTGAATCTGCACGCTCATCTCCTGAAATACTCTGTGCTGCCTTAAACTCTATGGACAGGTCAGGATCCTGTTTCTTTTAAATGCTGCACTGTAGCGCAGCCTTATATAGTGGATCGAGCGGGTTCCCCATCAGCATTTAAAAGAAACAGGATCCTGACCTGTCCACAGAGTTTAAGGCAGCACAGAGTATTTCAGGAGATGAGCACGGCCGGCCACGGGCAACCGGTCGTTTTCTGAGCCGTGCTCCCATTATAAAATATATTACCGTAATGACGGGTGGCTACATGTGTGCACCCGTCATTACGGCAGCGTTGCTAGGCGACGTCAGTAAATAGTGACTGTCCAGGGTGCTGAAAGAGTTAACTGATCGGCAGTAACTGTTTCAGCACCCTGGACAGTGACTACCGATCACAATATAGAGTAACCTGTAAAAAAAAAAGACGTTCATACTTACCGAGAACTTTCTGCTTCCTCCAGTCCGGTCTCCTGGCCGTTGCCTTGGTGACGCGTCCCTCTCGACATCCGGCCCGACCTTCCTGGATGACGATACAGCCCATGTGACCGCTGCAGCCAATCACAGGCTGCCGCGTCAGAAAAGAAGGTCGGACTGGAGGAAGAAGAGGGACTCGTCACCAAGACAACGACCGGGTACGTATGAAATGCTTTTTATTTTATTTTTAATCAGCAGCCTCTTTTCTCTATCAGTGATTGATAGAGACAAGTGGCTGCCGATTTGTATAATATTTTTGACCGGGTTCGGTCAAAACGGGTTCGGCCGAACCCGGTGAAGTTCGGATTCGCTGCGAACCGAACTTTTCCGGATGTTCGGACCGAAACCGGGTTCGGTTGTCCCGGTTCGCTCATCTCTACTTAGAATCTCTGTATTTCCTGTGTATGGAAATTTTCAGTAGAAATAATGTAAGTTATGTTAGTGACGTTATCTAGACCAACAAAGTAGAGGATTTTTGTTCTTTGTGACATCTTTTACAGCACATTTATTTATGTATTTAAAATTGAATATAATTGTTTATGGTTTTAGTTGTATAATTTACAGATATGCTATTTATGATCTGTGTAATGGTTTGACCAATCGTTAATATTAGCATTATTATTCTATATGGATCATGTTGCTTATCTACAGTACTATAAGAACATGCTCACATGTGGTACAGTACAATGCAAGTGAAAAGGGTTTTACATAGTCATGCACCAGAAAAAATACATGCAGATTTTAGGGCATTGTGTGGATTTTTAAATATGCAGAATGCCTTTTTTGTTGCTAAATCTGCATGTGACATAAGTATATTTTGCCACTGATTTGAGGTAGAAGCTTTCTGCCATATCTAAACGTGGCCTGTACCTTGTCTTTGTCACACTATGGTGAGTTTCTATTTCGACAAGCTTCAGCAATCTCTTCTTTATTGCAAAAAAAATTCCTTGTTATTGCCGATGTGAGGTAAATTATTTATATTTATGTCCTTTTCCATGTGAATTATTAGTCTTTTGTTTGCTGGCTGTAGTATAGACAGGACGTTGGAGACTATATAATTTTCTATATACTTATGGAAGTCAACCATACATGACATTTAATTACTGTGTGTGTCTGTGGGTGAGAACATTAAACATGATTATGTTTTACTTATTTATTATATATATTTTATTTTTGCAACTCACTGTCTATTCCGATTTGCTTACTAATAGTACAAGGGAAAAAAATTACAATAACCTGAGATGACTTTCTCATTTTAAGCATAGCAAAGAATTATTATATAGCAAAGTCAGCAGATATATGGAGCTAAGATATTTATGCACCATTAAGCTGTCATTTTGACAAACTTTATTTTTCTACTAGGGAGACACTTCAATATCACACAAAGAAAATATAAAAGCAAGACTCTTTTTTATTTTAATCTGGCCAACTGCAAAACTGCTATGTAATTTAAAGTGTGCTGCTGCCCTATATAGCTATATTTCTATTAACTATTCTGTTTATAAATGCATTATCTTGTTTGTAATGACTAATCTAAAACTGGATCTTTAACGTCAATTAGATGTCAAGAAGTAACAATTGTTGGACGAATCTTGTGATTTATTACAGTTAGTGTTTAAGCATCTTCTAATCTATCACTTGTGCGAGTTGCTTTAATTTAGTCAATTCAAATGACACTGAAAATTGGCATAGCTTGGTTTAGTTTATGAAATACATTTTGGTTTAAAATGTCTCTCCTTTTATTATACATTTAATTTAACATAAAATTGTGCCACTAATTACTGGCACGTCTATTAAATATCTCAGTATTGTGTGAAGATCATATCTTTATAAAGAGGCAAAGTTAATCTTGACATGTTTGAATGAGGGAAACATTTTGTAATTAATCTCTGCAAGTTTTCAAGTCACATCACATTTAAACTGTCAACAAAACTTAATATTCATCATCTATCCAGTAACTAAACTTGACTCTGTGACAACTCAATACTTAAACAAAACAAATTCTATGTATAGATAATTAATGCTAAATACTGCTTAATATGCTACTTAATATTGGAATTAACATACTGAAAGTGATTTGATGTATGAGAATATATTTTAGAATCTAGGCTGCACTCTGTCTCCAAAGAAATCTCCAAAGCTGGGAATTTCATTGTATTCCGAATGCTTAAACTGAGACAAAAAATAATAATAGTCAATGGCGCTACTCCAGGGTAATAAAGTCTGGATTTATGGAAACACACAGGTAACAAAAAAAGAAGAGCACTTATTGGAATTGTACATGTATATCAGCACAACTCAAAATGTTCATATATGTAGTGTATCACTCGTGGTAGCAGCGTCTGCAAGCTCACAAAGTCAACATCACTTAGTGACCTGGAGGTATATCCCAGATCATTCTCAATAAGTTACTCTCCCAGTTTTACTTCCACTAGAACATATAATGCATGCAGATTATTAGTATCTACATGCATAACTTAACATCTATCCACATTGAATCTCATTTGCCAAGTAGATGCCCAAGGGTGTCCACGTCGGCTTGCAATTTATGAGCATCTTCCATAGTCTGAACTATATTGCATAGCTTGTTGTCATCTGCATATATAGAAATAGTGCTATAAATCACATTCTCTATATCATTAATAAAGAAATTGAATATTAGTAGTCCAAGCCATTAACCTTGGAGTACACCATGTCGGAGTCGGAATCATTGACCACCATTCTCTGGATACGGTCCTAGAGCCAATTTTCAATCCAATTACAAACTATACTTTCTAAATGTATAGACCTTAATTTACCCATTAGGCATATATGGGGGACAGTGTCAAATGTCTTTGCAAAGTTAAAAAACACTATATCCACAGCGGCCCCTCTGTCCTGATTTCTAGTCACCTCTTTACAAAAACAAAGAATGTTGGTTTAACAATAATGGATGTTAAGCTTATTGGTCTAAATGTACTTGAAAAAGAACTAGAGCCATTTCTTAAAATAAGCACATTTGTCCTGCGCCGGTCCCTTGGCAGTGTACCAGTCACTCTGGAATCTCTAAATATTATGAATGGGGGTAGAGAAATAACTGAACTGAGTTCTTTTTAAAAAAAACTCCTGGTCCCAGAGCCGTGATCAAACTTATTTTATTTAACATAGCTTGGACCATTGTACTTTAAGCCAATTAAGTATATTAATTGATGTATTAATAGCACTGATACCGCCTATATAAGCTATTTTTTCTTCTGTTGTATATACAGAGCTGAAGAACTCATTAAAGAATACCTGTCACCTGCCCAAAATCTGCAGCTGACGTCTTTTAGCCCTAACCGTTCCATATTTTTTATTTAGGGTAGAAAAACATGATTTCTGATGCTTCCTCTTCTGACCCTTTTCTTAATGAAAAGGGACTTAAGTCATCCCATAAATAGATTTGCGTAACTTAGGGCGACTCAAGTACCCATTGTTGCACCCCAAGTTACCACTCTTATGTGAATATATTTTTATATGAGGATGAATTCCAAACTCCTAAGGAAAAAAAGGGTGAGAAATATCCTTATGTTCAAAGTAATAACTTATCGCCTCCAGACCGAGGATGTTCTATCTTTTAAAAAATATGGTCGTTTGACTACCAGATCCTGTAAGTGCAGTTTAAGAAGTGCAGATTAAGTTCTATAACAGACAAATTTGCATCTTTCTTGATCTGTACTTGCAAGGATCAAGTAGTCAAACTCCCATAATATTTAAAAAATGCATAAGTTATCTGAAAACCCAAAAATGTAGAGAATGTTTTTTTGTTTTTTTACCCTAGATGTCAGCTTGTTATATTCTAACATTGAACATACCCATAGCCTGGAGGTGATTAGTTATTACTTTGAACATGAGGGCATTTCTCACCCTTAACAGACTCTTTTTCACCTAAGGTGTCTCAAATGTATTCTCATGAAAAATATATTCACATACAATGGGAAATTGTATCACCAGATGCAGTCAACATCAATGAGGACTCCTGTCATCCCAATTTACACAAATATTTGAATAATGTTTCAAGTTGCTTTTAGCTAAGAAAAGCCATGACTATGTGGAGAACATAGTGTATTACTGCAGGTACAAAGATGACCTTTTCTTTGTCTGGCATGAGTCTAACAAGGAACCATCAAATTTTGTTTCTACCCTAAATAAAAACATGTGGTTTATACTGACGGTTTCCCCTACTTCTTTTTAGAGTTAGAAGTGAGCCATAATACTATTACAATATTTGAGACCAAAACACATTTAAAAAAAGTTGACACCAATAGATTTTTAGGTTTTTAAAGTGCCCAATTTAAAATGTAGACACTAAATATCCCCTTCAGCCAGGATAGACGATGTTGAATTCCAGGTTACAGCAAAAGGGGTACCCAAGATAATTTTTTTAAAGGAACTTTTAAAGATAATCATTTAACCACTCAAAAATAATGCCTAAATGAAAGGGATGAAGCAAAACAAAAATATTTCTAAAATAATAATTTGTATTAATTGTACTACAGAAATCAATTTAGGAAGTCAATATTTTAGAAGCACATTGCAGAAACACTGGAAAATCCTACTGAATTACAATATTTTGAATAAATCTTCAAAATATTAATATTGCATTGAGAAGAAGCAGGACAGTAAAGAACATCATTGCACCAAGTAGGCTGAGATGCATTAAATTATATAAGAAAATGTGTTTATTTCCTAATAAATCAGGAATCTATAAATGTGTCAAAAGTACTGTTTGAGTTTCTCCAGTATTACGTTAGGGGCAAAATCAGTTAGGTCCTACGTAATAAGTGAGGAATTTACCATCAAAATTTTTCTGAACTGTAGGTCAGTAATTTATCCAATCCAATGTAAATGTGAGATCCAGTATACTAAACAACGAAAATTCAATGATAAAACTGTTGTTGTTTTTAAAACACAGCCTGCTACAATGTCATACAGTACATCTTTATTTAGTAGGATTAAAGTAGCTCCCATGAGCAAATTCCTGCATACCAACATAACCGAATAGCAACTTTAAACAAACGCGAATCATTCTGGATTTCCAAGTTTCAAGTGTCTAACCGTCAACTGTTAATGCCTAGCCTTAGCTGGCTCAATTGTAACCAAAAATATTGTTAATGAGACATAATGTCGAATAGCCACAGACGTCTGTAAAACAACCCTCTGTTTTTAGGAAAAAAAAAGTCTTGGTTATATTTGTTAGGAAACGTCCGTTTGTTTAAGGTTGTCATGGTTTCTGATTAAGCTCCTGGTTACACCCTGTATTACATGACTGTTTGGATTCTTGGAACTGGACCTCGGCTCTGTCTTTGGATTAACCCCTTTGCTTACTGATTTGGACATTCTGCTCTCGGCTGGTTTTGACCTCTTCAACTCCTGGCATTCTTCTGTTTACTGATTTGGACTTATGCTCCCTCCTGGTTTTGAACTCTGTTGCTATTTACCCTCTGGCAGTCCGGTTTTCCGTTCTGGTATTACCTGCATTTCACCTCCTGTCCAACACCGTATTCTGTTAATGCAACCTGGGTTCTATGCAGCCGGATCCAACCCGCCTTGCGGTGGGCTCTAGTGAAGACTATAGAGTAGCCTTAGACTCTGCTGATCAGAGCAGTGACGGACTTGAGGTAGCGGATTATTTGCAAACCTATTCCAGCTGCCTTTGGGGAATCGCTTACAGAGCAATTCCATAACTTGCACTTTGGGAAAATTGCTCAACTAGTGGTTCCATTACAATATTACTATTATTCTCCTCTAACATCCCTCTAATTAGGATTAATTTGTGAGTAAAGAACACTTTGGTACCGGTTCTTATTTCCCTACTTTATTTTTAATTATTTATTAATTCATTTATTTATTTACTTTGTTTACCCTATTGTATACCCTTCTGTTTGGTAATGAACAAGATAATACATTTTAATTATAGTTATGGTCCCTCTCGGTGATAAGAGGAAAAAGCAACAAATTAACGTACTGCTTGTCTTAGCAACAGTCTCCTCTTTTAGCAGGGAGAGAGACATGAGCAATGGATTAGGTCCTTTTGTGTTTATACAAGACAACTAGCAATGCTTCTCTATGTGTTCTGTCTTCTGAACTTCCTCGCTGGCAAACATCCAAGATCTGACATCGGGCTTAGCTTTTTGTCAAAGTAATATTATATGAATCTTTGCGGTCACTGTACATCATAACTTTCCCTTTTGTTATATATATATATATATATATATATATATATATATATATATATATATATATGTATATATATAAATTATCTCTTGGTATGTTTTAAAGGCTGTTACAGTCATTACTGCTAGCTCACCTGACACCGGATGTTAACTGTAGGAGTCGCTCGGATTTCACACATCAAACCTACAACTTCTCTACTTTGAAATCTCCCCAATTAGTTATCTGACATCCAAGTATTTTTAATATCTACCACAGACATACAATAACATGCAAAACTAGTTTTAAAATTAAAAAAAATAAATGATTCCTAATATTTTACGTGTGCCGATAAAAACCTGAGAACACAGCCTAGAAAAAGGGCCAGACTACCGATAATGTGTGTATCACAGGGAAAAAAAAGTAGTATGTCCTTTCTTGCCGCAGTACCACCTCTGACCTCCCATTAAAATCAGTGGGAGGCAGAAAGAGCGTTTTTTGCGGCGCTTTTTGCCCACGGTGCTCAATGGCTGTGGGCAAAATACGCCACTGCATAAAAGTGCAGGCAGGTCAAAATCTGAGTCAAATCCTGACAGATTTTTTCTGCCTGCAAAATACTCAGTGTGAACTAGGCTTACGTGCACTGCCCCCAAATAATTTGCCCCATCATAAACCCTAATGCATATATGTTATTTAACCTCTTAATAATACAGTTATGAACTTACCAATTAATACCTTTGTACCTTGACCACATATATCTACCAGAGAGACCAATACAACCAATAATATCACCATACAGTGCCCATACAGTAGTCAGGAACCAGTTCTACACTGGCACACTGCAGAATATAATCACGCTGTGATACATTTACATCTAGAGACTCCCGGTTACTTACGTACTTGCATATTACCTTGGGGTCTATATAGTGGCAGCATTTTGGGCCTATTACTTGACACATCCCTCCCTGAGCAGCAGTAAAATAATCTAGCACCACTGCATGTTGGTTTACCACAATTATCAATTGATGTTGTATGATATTAGTTTATCAAACCTAATACCTCAGATATCTGATCATCAAGGTAATCGCTATGGCATTAGTTTGATTTTTCAAACCTAATACCTCAGATATCTGATCATCAAGGTAATCGCTATGACATTAGTTTGATTTATCAAACCTAATACCTCAGATATCTGATCATCAAGGTAATCGCTATGGCTTTAGTTTGATTTATCAAACCTAATACCTCAGATATCTGATCATCAAGGTAATCGCTATGGCATTAGTTTGATTTATCAAACCTAATACCTCAGATATCTGATCATCAAGGCAATCGCTATGGCATTAGTTTGATTTTTCAAACCTAATACCTCAGATATCTGATCATGAAAGTAATCGATATGGCATTAGTTTGATTTATCAAACCTAATACCTCAGATATCTGATCATCAAGGTAATCGCTATGGCATTAGTTTGATTTATTATACCTAATACCTCAGATATCTGATCATCAAGGTAATCAGTAGATTCAACTAACTTGTCCCAGGATTGTGTCAACCTTGGCCAGACAAAATGTGCACTAAATAATGTATTGGCCTTACTCAGGAATACTACATGTGGTTTCCCAGTTGGTCTGGGTCTATTGTTTACTTCTCTTTTGAAAAGCATGAGTTTAGGTATAGTAATATAAGGTATTTTGTTGTGCAGAACTATGAAAGTGGCAGGGGTGAGATGCGCCAAGGTACAGGACCGTGTCCCTCCACGGGGAAGTCATTTGTATGCTAAGAGACCACACACATTGATTAAATACACACCATTCTGGAACTTCCCCGCTGCCCCTCATTGGGCTAGCCACTATGCAGGCACCATTTCTACCCTGATATGCTTCTAGGATGTCACAGTCACTTTCATTCCCTGCTGCAAAGAGAGATTGTAATCCCACCCTGGATCATGTATGACCCTGTTTACAGGAGTGTATGACTAATTGATTGCTGCTCCCCTTTATTAGCTAAAACAAAACTTTGACTGATTCCAGGGACGTTTTTCCGTCTCCATGTTGAACTAGAACCCACGTATTTGAGATACCAAGTGGTTCATTTCAAGAGTTATTTAATTTTTGCCTGAATAGCTAAGATAGCTAAAAACTCTCTCATACCTGGAAGAATCTTTAAACTTTCAGTTCTCTTTTTGAATGGCTGCCTCCACCCAGTAAATCCTGAATAAAAGGAAAGTTTTTTGTTTTAAAGGGGTTATATGGGACCAAAAAGTATTAGCAGTGTACTCACTGCAGTATGTGAGTACACTCACTAATATACATTCCGGTCCTCCATCACGCTGATTATGAGATTTTAATTGATTTTTATAGCGCTGACGGGGGACCAGAAGTCTAGTTGGACAGTCTTCCTTCTTGATGACACAACTCTTCATCATGTGACCGGCCCTGCTGTACTCTATGTACAAGTAGTAGCAGTAGTACAGTGATTACATAGAGTACAGCGGGGCCGATCACATGACGAAAAGTCATATCGTCACATAACCCCTTTAAAGGACGGGTGTCGCGGAATTTTTTTTTTATATATAATATTGCTTTTAGTATGTTATTAAAATAAATTTTATTTATTTGTGTGTTTGTGTTTTACTTTTTTCTTTTTTCTAACTTTTACTTCACTATGGGGGCTGCCATCTTTTTTTTCATCTCTGTATGTGTCGATTAACAACACATACAGAGATGGAATACGGCAGCTACAATGCATAGGAGTCAATGAACGGCTCCCGTCTACTGCTTCTGCTCTCTGTCTCTGCTCTCTGTCTCCGACGGGCCCCTCCCCCAAACGGGCGGCCCCTCCCCCAAATGGGCGCCCCCCCGACGCCCCCCCCCCCCGACGGGTCCCTCCCCCAAAAGGGTGGCCCCCCCAACGGGCCCCTCCCCCAATGGGCCCCCCTGTAGTTGTGCAGGAGACTCTGTATAAAGGACACACGATGTAACTGTCCTGGGAAAGCTGGGTGATAAACAATATGTCCGCTGTTAGTGTGGTACCCAGCTTTCCCAGACCCCTGAATGATAAATCTCTCATGTTGTGCTGAGACTGAGAGGTTCATTAGTCACATTACCAAACAGTCTCAGTACAACTAGAGAGATTTACCATTCAGGGGTCTGGGAAAGCTGGGTGACCACCATTACCCCTCCTACTGGAGTGTGAGAGGTTCATTAGTCTCATCCCCAAACACTCCAGTAGGAGGGGTAATGGTGGTCACCCAGCTTTCCCAGACCCCTGAACGATAAATCTCTCCAGTTGTGCTGAGACTGAGAGGTTCATTAGTCACATCCCCAAACAGTCTCAGCACAACTAGAGAGATTTACCGTTCAGGGGTCTGGGAAAGCTGGGTGACCACCATTACCCCTCCTACTGGAGTGTGAGAGGTTCATTAGTCACATCCCCAAACACTCCAGTAGGAGGGGTAATGGTGGTCACCCAACTTTCCCAGAAGCAGATATAACCAGGAAAGTGCTGGATGGACGGGCTGAAGGTGCACATGGTTTTTGGTGATCCCCCTCTGTCATGTGATCGGACCTAGGTTACCAGTTCTGATGCAGACGGGGTTCATGTGACTATAAATCTGTCAAAACAAGAGACAGTTCACTCAGGACAAGCCCTGCCCTCATGCCGTAGTTGCATGGTTCTGTCTGCAGTGATGGCGGTGGGTGGCTCTGACACCCGCCTCCCCCATCAGGTCATCTCAGGACAGAAGGGGTGTCCGGATTGTAGACACAGCGCCGCACCTGTCCTCAGGTTGTGTCTGGTATTGCAGCTCACCTCCATTGAAGTGAATAGGACAGAGCTGTAATACCACACACGACCTGAGGACAGGTGCGGCGCCATGTTTTCCTGGACGACCCCTTTAAGACATTTCCCGTGTGTGTGGCAGAGCGGAGTGTGCACGGGCGCCGCTGATACTTCATAGCCGCTTATCAGCTGTTTTGAAGAATCAGCGGCGAGCACCCGCCCCCCCACACACACGTACACAAATCTCCCCAAACACGCAAGATCAAGTGCAATCAAGCGTTTTTTTATGTGTTTTTTTGCACGTAAAAAGTGCAAAAAAAAAACGTGGCAAATACACGGCGTGTGAACCGGTCAACTGAAAAGTCATTCACTTCACTTTCATCATTCTAAGGGTATGTTCACACACAATGTTTTCAGCTGAAAAATCGGAAGTAGAACAGGGCATTTTTTACGTGGTCGTTTTCCAAAACCGGCACGTAAAAAGACGCCCACCAGAATTAAATGCACATCACTTCTTGGGACGTTTTTGGAGCCGTTTTTCACTGACTTTATAGAAAAACAGCTGCAAAACGGCCGTTAAAAAACGCGAGTTTAATTAAAAAATGGCGGGAGCTGTTTTCCCTTTGTTTAGTAAGCGTGTGAACATACCCTTAGCCTTTTGGTGTGTCCTATAACTTCTGCCAGCAGCCGGACACTGCTTAGCAATTTGAAGACACCTTTTCCTGGCTTGTGGGAGGGGGGGGGTGAGATTCCCTCCCACATTTACGGCAGCTGTGAGTCAGGTTGCTTTGCCTTATTCACCTTGCTGTAATTCTGGGAAGTGCTCCCCCTGGTGGCCAACATAGGAAAACATGTCAAATTATTAGTTAATTTTTAATACTTTCCACCATATGGAAGAAAAAAAAATACAGCAAAAAAATTAAAAAAATATAATAGAAATAAGTAACGACACTTAAAAAAAAAGGTTTAATTCGCGACACATTCCCTTTAATCATGTATAATAAAACGGATGTGTTTTTATAAGTGGATCTGGATCTTATACAAAAGGGACATTAGTCTTGTGACCTATTACGCCACAGAAACATGCCATTTATTTATGAGATGGGAATAACCCTTTAAGGCAGCAGTATCCTGAAGATACAGAATTCACATTCAGCATGTATTACTGGGAGGGACTTGCCAACATAACAAACATCTGAAGATATGAAGAGGTTGCAAACGGCATATCAGGGACTTTGAAAGGTGCCCATAGCCTTTAAGAACAAAAGAGACAAAAATATAAGGGTTTGAAGGTACTGTTCAAAATTAAAAATACCTTTCCCTTACTTATTTTAAGAAACATAAACCTTAAACCTTTTTCAATGGGAAATAAGCTCTTATTCTACGCCTGATTGACTTGTAATGTAGGCCTGGGTGGTGCAAGGCTAAGGTGTGCAAGGTAGTCCCAGATTTAAAAAAGACCTTGAGTTGATGGCAAAAGCAATTTCTATTTACTTAGGCCAGTGATATACTATCACATGACCACAGCAGGCAGCAACACAACTCTTCTCAGGTACACGGGAATCACACATTTTACTTCAACTTGGTATAATCTGGTTACGCACTAATGGCTGGCTTACCACTCAGTTGTTGGACAGAGTCAAGGGCACTCCTCCCTGATACAGGGAACGTTCTCTTTCAAAGTAGGTCATTGCTGACCTCATGGCTTACAGCCAATCCAAATGTGTTTGATTGCAGAGAGGCTCCTGCCACTGTCACCCAACACACATGCTGTCTCTCATGTGGAGGATCCTGGGCGTCACATGACCAACATTGATGCACACACACGTGGGAAGGCTCCTGCCGGTCACCAAGTAATATTCTGGACCCACTTTGACTATGGACCCTTACCCGTGTTGTCTGGTAATAACTATGCTGGCTTACTGGGCATATCTTGCGCACTGAACCAGGTTAGGTGGGAACAGACACCTTTAAATGCTAACCACCACCCCACTCCATAAATAATAGAGATCGGAAAACCAAAGCTATATAAATATGCTAATACATCAGATAATGCAATATTAACCATTTAAGTTTAATAACACTTTACTATGATTATTATACTGACAGTGCAATAGTGAAAATACAAAGTAGATCTTGTATAGTGGATAGATTGGGACATTTATTGTATTTTTAGTCTTTATTATTAATAAAGATCTATGGATAGAAAAATAAAAAATAAAACGTAAAATGTACCTGTGATTTCATTCGACTTTTCAGGATAAGCTACCATGTATGTGTACATGAGGAGTAGCATTGTTTATGGCCATTATATGGTTGTGATTTTGCAATTTTTAGCAGTTTTCCCCTTTGCATGCTATATCTGTAGTTTGAATTTTTCTCTGAGCTGGGGGATGGAGACTAGCAGCCACACACTACACACAGTAAGAAAAGGAGAATCTGCTCCATATCCTTCTTTCTCACTTAGAAACAGCCCTAGGGTCATGCAGGACATATATTGAGAAGTACAGACCTGTACTGATGTGAATAAAGTGCTTTGGTTCTGATAGAAAGTTTCTATACTTGTCGTTCTGCTCTTATCTCCTGCACTTCCTGCTCACTCTTCCCCCTCCTCTCTTTATTTCAATAAAATATATTTTCTGTGGGTCTGTATTTTTTTTAAAACTTTATTATTACTGCCTTTGTAATGGCCGCCGTCTGATTGAAAGTGTCCATTACTAAGGGAGGCATAGTGTTAACCGGTGGAAAGGTTAACACTAACCCCTCCATTATTACCCCGGTACCCACCGTCACCAGAGGTATCGGGAAGAGCCTGGTACAATACAGTGCCCGACCATCTGTAGTGATGGACGTGCAGTGGCGCGGCTGGTATTATTAGACTGGGAAAGCCCAAAAACTGTGGACCTTCCCACCCTGGTAATGCTAGGCTGCTGCTGCTGTGTTCTATCTGGCTGGTTATAAAAAATGGGGGAGACCCCATGTAAAAAATTTTTAAAAATACAAAAATTATTGAAAAAAAACACGTGGGCCCCCTCCCATTTTTCATAACCAGCCAGATACAACATAGGATGGGAAAGACCACGGTGTTTGGAACTTCCCTGGCTAATAATACCAGCCTGTGGCTGCCCCAGTGCACGATCATCCCTTCAGACGGTCGGGTACTGGATTGTTGTCAATCAGACAGTGGCCATTGCCAAGGCAGTGGTAATAAAGTTAAAAAAACACAGACACATAGAAAAAATATTTTATTGAAATAAAACACTCAACCCTCGTTAACTATTTTATTAAAAAAATAAAATAAAAAAAAAGCCTTCATGGAAGGAGTCCTCGAATCCGAAGTAGTCCAACAACAGAACCTGTAAAAAAAACACAAATACAAAATTAGCAATAACAAAAGGATGGAATAGCGTAGTAGACTATGCTAATCCATCCTGAGGAATCCCATCAAAGAATTTACCTCACGGTATAATTTTTTTTTTTAATATCAGAGGCTATGGGTGACGGATGACACTGTATGGCATCCGTCACAGGTATACGTCACAGGTATACTCTGGGAGCTCCCGACATCATTGTCCATATAAGAACAGAGATGTCAGGGTCTTCCTCAGAGTCGGAATCCCCAGGGAGTGCGCTAATAGAGACTCTGCCCCAGGACTCCGGTCCTGGGAAAGCTCCCGGCGTCACTGTCAATATATGCCCGGGACTCCGAATCTGGGGTTGCCCCTGACATCAATGTCCATTTATGGACAGTGATGTCAGGAGAAGAGAAGGAGTCCCAGGTAGAGCGCTTAAAGTGGCTCCGTTTTGGGACTCTGGCAATGGGGAAGTCCCTGACATCACTGTCAATATACAGAGGAGCAGCAAAAGAGGGAAGAAGACAACAGCATAGCAGGCTGATGCTTGCTGTAAGGTAAATATAATATATTGAAAAGTTTTTTATTATGTTCAAAGGAAGACATATAAAAAAGTTTTTTTATCTTTACATGTACACTTTAAGGGGTTAAACAACAGACACTGGTTCTTTAAGGTTATAATCACGCACAGCAGATTTTATTTTTTTCTGGAAACCACTTACAATTCCTGACCTCTTTAGTGTCTCAAAGTATTCTGCTTTTTCTCTTCTGTATGGCTCATTCAGCTTTTACAGCTAATTGAAAACCATGCCAGATCTGTGGCTGCCTAAACAAAAATCCGCAAATCTATAGGGGAACAGAAAAACAAAAAGCACGGTGCCACATAGTGCAGATCAATTGGGTTTAGGTGAAAAGCAAATTATGCTCACCCAGGTAGTGCTTGGAAAGGATAATCAGAAAATCCACAAATGCTGCTGCCGAGATCCACAACGGTAAACCATACGGTCACCGCTTGTTAGAATATAGGAGAGTAGTTGAAAAAGGGAGGATCCTGCAAGGCGCTGCTGCGTGGCTGCTTGTGAAGTATTTGACAATGATAAACAAAATAATAAATATATGTTTATTGTATACAGTGGTGGCTACGCATTTCAACGCTGTACTAGCTAGTACAGCGTTGAAACGCGTAGCCACCACTGTATACAATAAACATATATTTATTATTTTGTTTATCATTGTCAAATACTTCACAAGCAGCCACGCAGCAGCGCCTTGCAGGATCCTCCCTTTTTCAACTACTCTCCTATATGCAAATATATAGGGGACAGTTTCATCAAAGTTCTGTCTTCAGAGTTTTGGGGGGGCGGACTTGAAAAAGTGCCTGGGGCCCATGGTACCCTTAATCCGCCCCTGATCACTAGCTATCATTGTTTACCTATTTAACTATAGTATTCAACCTCTCTCTTTTATATTGAATTTTCCCTTTCTCTTTTCAGCATGCTTTGATTACTCCAAACCTCAAGAACCCCAGTCTTGATCAATTCACCCATACTCCATGTTACTAACCTTTTGTTTGCTTCTAAACAACTGCAACCCCTGGTTTATACATGTCTGGTCAACTATCTATTTGTTAACTCGCAAATTAACTCCTTACAATTAGGTGTCTGTGCATCACGCTTCACTGAAACAGTACTAACCAAAGTTTAAAATTAATCCAGCCAAGCCTAAAGGAAATCACTCATATTGAATCCTTCTGGGTCTGCTTGCTGCATTCATCATAATATTTCAACCCCCTACTCCTATCCACTCTCCCAATTCTTTGGCTTTAAGGACACAGTTCTATCGCTGGTTTTGCCTATTTGTTGGTTATACTTCTTCTCTACTTTCTCTCTCTGTAGGCATTTAACATGTCGATCAGTGCTGTTGTTAGGGCCATATATCACCAACAGAAGTTCTTTATGACATCTTGCCAAGAAGGACAAGTGGTACAGAATGAGCTACAGACAGACATTGTAAGAAAATATAAGTATTAACATAGCTTTCTCTAAGTAGTATTTTCTGTGTAGGTTAGCAAGAATTGGGAGAAGACCATATCTATATTTTAAAGTCTTCTATAAAGTTTTTTCATGTTATTGAAATGACGGTGAAATATCTTACACATATTACTTGAAATTAGATTTTTATTTCCTATTTATTTTTTTATCCTTGAATCAGAAAATGTGACTCAAATAATTTGTCTCATACCAAGTAACAACACCTTAAATGTAATTATGCTGAACACATTTTATTTTGCACATATTGCACCGCAGGGACTCATAATACATTAAACATACAGTATGATTTACTCATAATTTATTCTACTATTCTTTCCAGCTTTAAGCTGCACGCTGCAAGGTGATGTGATCTCTCTATTGCTTTATTTAGTGTTCTGGTAAATTAGGTGTACATAATAACCAGATGTCAACCTCCAGATGCACTGCAGTCAAACAGGACACCTTCCTATGTTTATAAGCATCAGCATTTAAAGCCTTTGTCTAATGCAATACTTTATAAGTGATGCAAAGAACTGAACACCATGCAACCCAATTTCATGCAAGCTTTATTTTTATTTATTTAATTGAATAAGAGAAAGGCTTTTTTTTTTTTTTTTTTTTTTTAAATTGTAAATCTGTAAAAGGATTGGCTTTTTAAATGGTAATTTTACATAAATTTGCATTTCATTCTGTTAATGTATCAGTCAAAAACAGAAACAGCTTTACCTAGTAGGAAGGTAACAGCTTGTTGTATTTTCAAGTTCATGGCTTGGATCTCAATGAGAGAAGGCGAGGTAGTATATAACAATGGCAAATGTGACCACAATTCGAAGGTCATAAAAAGCCTGGATTCAACTGAAAACATTGTATTTTCATCAGGTATAAGGTTCAGTTCAAACAGAGGTTGTTGTCAGGCAGAAAAAAATCTGCCTCAAAATTCCTTCAGGATTTTAGAGCCAGATTTTTAAATGCCAACATGTTTTTATGCTTTTTTTGTTGTGTTTTTTTTGCAGTGCTTTCGCCACGGTTTTGTTAGCCATTTTTTAAAATAAATCAAATATCAAAACCGCGGACATATTTTTGGCAAAAACCACATATCAAAAAATGAGTGGCGCGTTTTTTTCCTGCCTCCCATTTATTTCAATTAGAGGTCAGAGGTGGAAACAGCTCCAAAAAAGAGCATGCTGCTTGTTTGTTTTGCAAGTGGTCAAAAGCCACTCGGGCAATAAAGAGTCTCTGCCTCCTATTTAAATCCCTAATATAAACGTTTATTTTATAATTAACTTGTTTGAAACAAATGTTTATTAAAAAAAAGCTATGCAACTTTACTGACAATGATGGCTAAATTACAAGATAGATGTAAAAAATATCACAAATTTTAGGTTAACTGGTTGCCGACACAGGACGAGTATGCTCGTCCTGAGCGGCGAGCACTTCGCGCATTAGGACGAGCATACTCGTCCTGTGTGACAGCCGTCCCTGCGCGCCTGTGCGCGCGATCGAGTGCGGGGCAACGGCTGTAATACACAGCCACGGCCCCGCTCTGACAGCGGAGAGAAGAGAAACATCTTCTCTCCGCTGTTAACCCTTTGAACGCCGCGTTGAAAGCTGATCGCGGCGTTCAAAGAGAGGGGACTGCACATTGATCGCGTCACAGAAAATAACTGTGACTCGATCAAAGTCCACAACTCGTATGGCCAGACAGCCCAGGGTCCAGTGAAGGACCCCAGGGCTGTCTGAACATATTTCCTGTTGTTAGGGCATACTGAGGTATGCCCTAACAACTGCCTGTGTACGATCAGTAACAGGCTAATGTACTGGCATATAGATCTATACCAGTACATTACAGTTACAAAATCAAAATCAAAATGATAAATCCCTTTATGGGATTTAAAAAAAAAGTTAAATGAATGCAAAAAAAAATGAATGATAAATAAAGAAATAAAAATGAAATAAAATACACAGAAACACACATTTTTTATAATAAATAAACTTTTTAAAATATAAGTCCCAAAACATGAAATAATATAGACATATTTGGTATCGCCACGACCGTAACAACCTGTACAACAAATGTATACCATTATTTATGATGATCGGTGTATGGTGTAAAAAAAAAAATATTAAAACTGATGCGCAACTGCTTTTTTTCTGCATTTTAATCTAATTAAAAATGTATAGAAATTAAACGATAATGTATTTGTACCAAAAAATGGTACGTACATAAAGTACAACTCGTCCCGCAAAAAACAAAGTCTCATACAACTACGTTGTACAAAAATTAAAAGCGTTATGAGCGTCGGGATGCAAAGAGGGAAATGTAAAAAAAAATTGCTCTGTCCTCAAGGCCAAAATTGGCCGTGTCCTTAAGGGGTTAAAGAAGGATTCATTTCATGCTAACTCAGCATCAATATTATACCAGTGTCATTTGTTTCTTTCCAGCTCAGTTGCATCCATATATTCTGAAGCCTTTCATTATGGGCAGCTGTGTCGTGTGATTTCAGTCTGACCACCAAAATAGACCATGCTCTGTGTGTACACAACAGGTCAGTCTCCCCTGTATTGCTGACTTCCCGTGAACTACAGGATTGCATCATCACCTATGAAATCTCTCCTGGCAGCTCTGAGACACATCCTCTTCCCACCCAGTTCCAATCTCCTTGTTCCTCTGTATGTACCTCTATTCTGCTAAAGAGATTATGTCTGCCCTATCTAAGGGAGCAGGAATGCAATGTTATAATAGGTGAGTCCATACAATGAAAGGCTGCAGAGTAATATAACCCCCAGACTAACTTTGTCTTTACTATCTGTGTGTGTGCTGAATCGCCAATATATTCCTTTGCAATGCTGCTCCTCACTGTAAGGCCTGACAGAGAAATCCATCACAAGCAGGAGACAGGGTAGAAAGGCTGAAGCTGTATCACAGAGGAATACACTGAGTCTCTGTAATGTTAGTACACTGCTCATGAATCTATCACTTGCTGCACTTAGATAGGACTCAGTGCAGAGCAACTGCATTGTGATGAGACTCTGCCTCCTCTGCCTCTGCAAATTCAGAGGCATCATGGGGGCTGCATTAGGGAAACCATATCAGAGGGGAAGAAGGAACCAAGGTGGCAAACAACCCAAAAATAACACATCAGCTAAAACAGATATACACAAGAGCTTCCACATTGTTATTTAATAATAGCCTATACTGTGCTTTATAGGGGAAAAAAAATGTCAAAGTGTTCCTTTAACCCATTAGTGACCGCCAATACGCCTTTTCGCAGCAGCCACTAATGGGCTTTATTCTGATGCATATGCCTTTTCACGGCACTGCATCAGAATAAATCTGCGCCTCCAGGAGCAGTTAGAACTCTGTGTTCTCAGCTACCGGAGGTAGCACTGCTCGAGCTCAATAGCGAGCATCACATCTAAGTGGTTTTGGAGAGAGGGAGGGAGCTCCCTCTCTCACCCCACCGGCACCCTGCTATGAGATCACAGGGTGCCAGTGTCTTCTATGGCAGCCTGGGGCTTGATAAAGGCCCCAGGTCAGCCTGTAGTGGATGCCTGCCAGAGGCATGACCTAGCAGATGCCTGTCAGTTGTAAATGGACAGGCAGTAATACACTGCGATACAGAAATATTCAGTGTATTATAAAAGCGATTGGACGATCGCATAGTGAAGTCCCTAGTGGGACTGTTCAACCTGCCTTGAAATTTTTTTAATAAAAAGTGATAAAGAAGTCGCATCTACTCCAACATTGTACCGATATAAATTACAAGTCGTTCTGCAAAACAAAAGCCCTCATACTGCTGCATTGGCGCAAAAAAAAAAAAGTTATGGCTCTTCAAATATGGAGACACATAAGCACATCATTTTGAAAAAAAAGTGTTTTTACTTTGTAAAAGTAGTAAAACCATATGAAATTGGTATCATCGCCATCATAACGACCTGCTGAATAAAGTTATTATGTTATTTATACCACACGGTAAACGGAGTAATTTAAAGAAGCAAAAAAAAGAGTAGCAAAATTGCTGGGTTTTTTTCTATTACACCCCGAAAAAAAGTTAATAAAAGTTAATCAATAAATTATATGTACCACAAAATGTGCTATTAAAAAAAAAACTTGTCCTGCAAAAAACAAGACCTTATACAGCTATGTTGACGCAAAAATAAAAAGTTGTAGCTCTTTGAATACGACGATGGAAAATGTAAAAAATTGCTTGGTCATTAAGGTTTAAAATAGGCTGGTCACTAAGGGGTTAAGAAGACAAAACAAAAAACACATGCATTAAAAGTTGATATTATAATCACAAATGTGCTAAATACAATATCCCAAATTCAATTAAATCATTATATATATATATATATATATATATATATATATATATATATATATAACTTTAACAGAGTCAGGTGATATGACAAAAAAAACTTTAGCTCCTAGCTATAATACGTACTGTAACTCATGCTTGACCTTCATTACTGATCTTGGCTAGTCTGACAATGTCTGCTGTACACATGGACCCAATGTCCATCGATCGTCCCTTTCTGGTGTGTAAAAGCTAACCTAAAGACTTATTTTTGCCCTTAGCAACCATAACTCCCATCATGTTTCTTGTATTCTGGTTCCATCTATGATGAACATTATCTAGGAAATCAAATACCAGACTAGCTTAGGGCATCAAAGTCCAGGGGTCAGCTGAGTTCCTTAAGGACACATTCACACGTGGCGGAACTGCTGTTGAATTCCGCTGCGGACAGTCCGCAGTGGAATTCTGCAGCAGCCATTTTTTACATTTGTTTCTATACATTTTTAGGAAAGTTAGTTCAGACGTTGCAGAAAATAACTGTGCGGAAATCAGGCTGCGGTGCAGGATTTTCCCTGACGTTTTTCATGACGTTGCGGAGAAGAAGCGGAATTTAACTGCAGATTTCAGCCTTTGCAATGAAAAAAACGTAAATCTGTGGCAAGTCTGCAACGTCTGAATAACCTGTAAAATATGCAAATGTTGGTTCAGATTCGTTGCGTAATTGCCCCAAATCTGCACCAACATTTGCAGAGGAAAAATTATGCCATGTGTGAACGTGCCCTAACTCAAACCGCAATCATGGGAAAGGATTTATGGATACCTAAGGGTATGTTCACACGAGGGCGTCCGTTACGGCTGAAATTACGGGGATGTTTCAGCCTGAAAACATCCCCGTAATTTCAGCCGTACCGGCATGTGCAGGCGCTTGAACGCCGCGTCCATTACGGCCGTAATTAGCGCTGCTATTCATTGGAGTCAATGAATAGCGGCTCCAATTACGGCCAAAGAAGTGACAGGTCACTTCTTTGACGCGGGCGTCTATTTACGCGCCGTCATTTGACAGCGGCGCGTAAATATACGCCTCGTGTGAACAGACAAACGTCTGCCCATTGCTTTCAATGGGCAGATGTTTGTCAGCGCTATTGAGGCGCTATTTTCAGACGTAATTCGGGGCAAAAACGCCCGAATTACGTCCGTAAATAGGCAGTGTGAACATACCCTAATGGTGAATTGTGTCCTCCGGATAAGTTATTTCCCTGTGTATCGCAGGGACTAGGACATTCAATAAATTATCATTTACTTGTTTATAATTTTAAGATTTCAAAAAAAGAAAAAAAAACAAGAGTAGAAAGTTTTGAAATTTTATTATATTTGGAAAGAGAAAAATGGACACTGAAATACATGCAAGGTCTTTAATCAAATTAATAAAACTATGCTATTAATAATAACTATACACAGACTTAGAGAAAGTGATGGGCAAACAACAAACATACTCAGTATAATTAAAACAAATACAATTGTGGCAAGAAATATTACCCCGTGTCAGGAATAAGAATATTTATCTTTTAATCATTCAAGAAATAAAAATCTATTCTGTTAATAATGAAGCATATGACTTGAGGAAGAGGATGATTATAAATAGAAGATTCACTTGTACAAAATGTGTAGGATTTCTTTTTTTATGAATAATTGTTGTGTAAGAAATCTAACAACACAGCAGAATCTCCCCAAAAGACCACCTGTTTAAGAAGTTTTCTCCTTTATCGAGACCAGATTTTTTTGTTACTGATTTTCAGATCCATTATAACCTATGTATCACAGCTTTGACCCATTTTGAAAAAGAAAAGAAAGAAAGAAGAAGCCTACACCTGCATATACAGTATTATGTATGTCTTAAAGGGCTTCCTACTGTGGGATACATACATTGGACTTTGGTTGAAAATTAGGTCCGTATTATACCAAAACAGTTAATCTTTATATACTATACCTCTTTTTTTTCTTTGTATGTTAGCAAATCAGTGCAAATGTACCATATCTTTAGTCAGAAATGTTATGCCCACGGTGCTTGCTCTTAAAGGGCCAGCGTGAACACCAGTAAAAGTGTCCCCAGCCTATCCCTGGATACCCTGCACTATTTAAGGAACTCTACCCACTAACCCAGTGCCTGAGCAATGTTGTTACTAACCCAGTGTTAGTCAATAAAGGTTCTGTATCCCGTTTCCTGAAACCTGTGTCCGTGACTATCCTGTATCCTGAATCCAGTGTCCATGACCAGTCCTGTATCCATGTCCAGACCTGTATCCTGAGTTTAGTGTCCGTGAACAATCCTGCTTCCAGTAATGCAGCACAAGCCTGCTTCCAGCTATCCGGCACCAGCCTGCTTCCAGTAATCCGGAACCAGCCTGCTTCCACCACCAGCAATCTGACTGTGTCCAGCCCTCCACCAATGTACCATCTACCAGTGACTGTCCTATATCTGTATGGCCAGCAGCTACTCCATTATGGAAGAGTCTACATCCCCAGTGGACGTTACAAGAAATATAAGTGGATAGTGTAAGTTTATCTCAATTCCAAGCATAGTACATTATTCCTAATCAAAAAAACTGTGTACAATAGCATAATACAGCACAGTTCCATATAATGGGGTGTTCTTTAACAGCTGAACAGTTGGGAAACTACAACTTTAAATATGTACTAAAATCTCTGACTGGTAGGATGTGCTGGGTTTCTTTTAAGAACTCTGGAGGGCCACAGAGGCCATTGCAGTGTAACATCTGAATGTTGATTAGCAGCTAACAATGGTTGTACAGTATTTCCCAGGTGCATGGATTTGTGTACACCATATACTGGTAGTGCAATGCCATATACTAGTAGTGCGCTACTGTAAACTGTACATAATTAAAGACTGTTTTTCACCTGTGGTAAACTTCTTTCCTCGCCTCCACCTTGTCCCCCAAGTGTCAATAAAATGCAGAATATAATGCATAAGGAATTTATTGAGGAAGGGAAAGGCGTGCTACTGCCAAGAGAACTGTCTTTTCTTGACATCCTGCAGCAGGACACAACTAAGATTTGTGAAAGAAAAAACTCTAAGAATAAACTATGAGTTGAAAATACCTCTATGAATAGATGCATAAGAATAATGTGAATAACATGTCTGTTTTTGAGTTAATCCTGATGTTAAATTTTAAGCCACGGAGGGTTTCAATCCTGTAACGGCTTCTGAGATTTTGAATGAAAAATCAACTGCTGTGCACCGTTTTTTTACTGCATTTATGAGCACATTACATGTTCAAACATTGTTAACTGACCTGACGAAGGGACCAGTCAGGTCCAGAAATGCGTCGTCGTTTGAATTAAAGATCTCCTTGATCAAACTCACCTGGCTTCGTTCCTTGTCCACCTGAGCCTGGCGCCGATGCCCGATACTATACTGATCTTTTTTTGTTCTTTTTTCTTCCACATACCTTGTCCCAGGTGCTAAGGCATTAGCACCGAGGGACCGCAGTGGGTGGCAGCCGGCAACCTATACTATTCCACTCCATGTATAGTCTCGGAGGAGCGCTGATGATCGATCACCTTTTTTCACTGTGCAACTAAAATTTAGCATGCAGAAGAAGAGGGAGGGTAATCAGCTATCGCAGACTAAATAACTGTTC
The DNA here is from genome assembly GCF_050947455.1 of Rhinoderma darwinii. Lineage (NCBI taxonomy): Eukaryota > Metazoa > Chordata > Amphibia > Anura > Rhinodermatidae > Rhinoderma > Rhinoderma darwinii. Next base: position 59,537,863 of record NC_134693.1, read on the forward strand.
TACCAAAGACCTGACCCATCTGCTGCCTTGATGTCTAGCATATAGTGTTGAGCGAATGTACTGGGTGAATGCCAGGATGACGCTCTGCTTATTTATTCAATGGAAAGGCCGCCTTTCTCTCCCCAAAAAGTTGTTGGAATGGCTATGAAGACCTACAGGAGGTTGCAAGTTGGCCTGGGTATTTATACCTCTGTCTTTCCATGAAATAAAACATAGTACAGATGTACTCTGTAGATATATGTTTAGACACCTCACCATGTCTTAAAGATGTAAATCTTCCTCTTGTGGGATTAAATTAGGAGAAAAAATAAGAAGCACAACATGCCTATTGATGTTTTAGCAGGTTTGTACCTTTTGGAAAATAATGTTTTTAGTACCACCTTGTTTTGTAAGCTCTTTAGATGCAAGAGCCTGAAGTTCTCGCTTGGTTGATGCAAAGCCCGTCAAAAAAACATAAATACAAAATTAAATATGTACTTGATTCAAGGGCTTAAATGGTGTGGTACACATCTATTTTAGTATGATTTATAAATTTCAGGCCGTAATGGATCTCTTATTATCTCGTAATAGATTATTTTAGACCCCAGTTTCTGAATGTTTTATATAAATCATTTAGCTTAAACGCTATGTACACCTTCGTAAAGATTTTTTTTTAAAATTAAATTAATGCGTTATGTGGTTTTAATCAACCTTTAAATTTACTTTAACATTTTTATTTTGGTTTACTTTTCATGATACAGCTACTATGTATCCTGTATACATAGAAGCTGTGTTTTTCTCTCTCAGATAATTCCGTCAGTTCAGCTGAAAAGTGGGTTCGGCTAAGAGCGGGTCCTGCGTGTCTCTGACACACAAGATCCAGCTAATGTGAATCAAATCTAAGTTATTAACTTAAATATGATCGATATGATCTGGATCCTGTCTGTTAGAGACACGCAGGACCCGCTCTCAGCCGGGTGGTCTGTGGCGAAAGAGAGATAGTAAAAAACATGATATAGATATATAGTAGATTAATGTCAGTGCGTGTGTTTCATGGTGACTAGAAGCGAATAGAGAGTAGATAGATTTGCAATAATTTCATACAGAGATAGATTTTAGAGAAACATAGGAGTCGGTATCAGTGTGTTACTGTAATGACGGGGGTGGGGAGACAGACAAGTGAGCCCTAATCTACCCACCACTCAGTCCCTGCCTACTTGCAACGACCCGCCCTAGGCGACGGGTTACAACTGGGCGACGGTCCCTATGCTCAATAAGTGCACGATAGACAAACAGACAAGGGTACACAGAGTTAGGGGGAGAAAGGGGCAGTTGCCCACGGCAAAACCGTGAACAAGGGAACAAGCTGAGTCAAACCAGGAAAGTACGAGGTGCCAAACGCAGAGCAGAAGAGTAGTAAACAAGCCGAGTCAAACCAGGAGTGTACGAGGTACCAAACGCAGAGCAGGAGAGTAGTCAGCAAGCCGGGGTCAATATGAAGCAAGGACAATGGTACAAGAAGCTGCAGCAGGGCCAGGAAACCAAACGAGAAGAATCACAAGCAAAGGAGGAACAGGAAAGGCAGGTATAAATAGACAGAGGGCGGGAGCTAGCTCCGTCTGGCCAGGCTGTCATAGGTTCTCCCACTCCTAAGCCTGCCACCCTGAGTGGTGGAAGATGGAGTCAGTCTCACAGACATAGAAGCAGGTGCAGACTGATTATCTATGGGCGTTAACCCCGAAGCTGTGCCTGGCAGATCCTTTACAGTTACTTAGGCAAGAACAGGCTCTATCGGACATCATGTCTCTCCTATCTGTATCCCCCAGCAACAAATCAGCAGCATTTCCTGGTTGGACTGTTTATAGTGGATATGACTCATATGTCACCCACTGAGTCATAAGTGACTCACAATTATACCCATCATGATTGGCCGGGATAGAGGGAGGGCTGCATGCAAGGCATTATGGGGAAGCCCTCCTGAGATCATGTGATCCTTCTCTATCTTCTTGTCTTCTCCTGATTTGTGAAATGGCGGCCACCATTTAGAGTGACTTGTGCAGGGCAAATTCCAAAAGTTTAGGATTCGCGAAAATCTGAAACTTTTAGGAAATATGTAACAAATATGATTTGTATACATTCGATTGGCTCATCTCTAGTTATCATTTTTTTTATTTTTTTCCAATTTGTTTGTAAAATTTCTGCTAATCTACGATCCTTGGCTAAGTTCAGAAAAGAACAAAAAAGGAGGTTGGCAACTCTGATTGTGTATCTATTAGTTCGATTATTTTTGTTTTTCACTTCCCGCCTTCCAAGAGCCATAACGTTTTTCTTTTTCTGTCAATAGAGTGGTCTGAGGGCTTATATTTTGCGGGAGGAGTTGTGGTTTCTATTGGTAGCATTTAAAGTACCATAGAAAAAAAATAGAGCATGGAAGCAGCACTCAAAGCAAAAAATGTGAAGTTTATTCACCCAGCAAATGCAGGCATTTGCTGGGTGAATAAACTTCCAATTTTTTGCTTTGAGTGCTGCTTCGATGCTCTATTTTTCTATACATCATATGGGTAGAGGTCACTCCTTAATATTTGAAACAGAGCACCAGCCAGTTTTGGTTTCTTGCCATGGTGCTGGCCCTACCTTGCTTTGCATTTTTAAAGTACCATATAATGCACTCGGAAGCTGAAAAAAAATTATTTGCGGGCTGAAATTGGAAAAAACTGTGATTCCTCCAAACTTTTTTGGGTTCCGTCTTTACGTCTTTCACCGTGTGGTAAAAACAACAACTTAACTTTATTCTGTGTCTCAATACGATTACGGTGATATCAAATTTATATAATTTTTTTTATATTTTACTACTTTAAAAAACCAAATAACTTTTAGTTAGATCGCTGGTACAATATACTGCAATACTAATGTATTGCAGTATATCGTCATTTTACAGAGTGAAGGCAGCCCTGGGGGCCTTCATTAGGCCCCTGGGCTGTCAAAACAACTAACGTAAACCCCCGATCACGTTGCGGGGGGGGGGGGGGCGATGAGTTGTCGGAGGGGGCTGCTACCTCTTTTCAGTGCCTTAAATGCTGCGGTGGCGATTGACCGCAGCATTTGAGAGGATAAACAGCCAGGAACAGCGCAATCGCTACTCCTGGCTGTTAGTCCTCGGTGTCAGCTGTAAAACATAGCCAACACCCGCAGCATATAGAGCACGCTCAGCGCGTGAGCGCGCTCCAAACCTCACCACTACACCCGCACCAGGATGTACCGGTGCGACCTGGTGCACTAAGGGGTTAAAGTTAGTTTCATATAAATAAATGAGTAGAACTATTATGTAGAATCTGGTCAGCCTCAGATCAACTTTTCAAATAATATTAAATGCTTCCCGACATTTGACGTATCCATACGTCAAAGTCGGGTAGGTAAAGTATGGAACGGGCTCACGGAGTGAACCCGCTCCATACGATGCTGGAGTCGACTGTATGTTACAGCCGACACTTCAGGGTAACGAACTGAATCCCGCTCGAGTGCGATCCCGCTAGTTTAAAGAGGCTCTGTCATCAGATTATAAATTCCCTATATTGTACATGATGTGATCGGCGCTGTAATGTAGAGTACAGCAGTGTTTTTTATTTAGAAAAACAATCATTTTTGACGGAGTTATGACCTATATTAGCTTTATGCTAATGAGTTTCTCAATGGACAACTGGGCGTGTTTTACTTTTTGACCAAGTGGGCGTTGAACAGAGGAGTGTATGACGCTGACCAATCAGTGACCAATCAACGTCATGCACTTCTCTCCATTCATTTACACTGCAGATAGCGATATAGCTATGTGCAGCCACATAAACACACTATAACATTACTGCAGTGTCCTGACAGTGAATATACATTACCTCCAGCAAGGACGTGATGTGTATTCAGAATCCTGACCACTTCGCTGCACTTCTCTGTGAGTTACAGCATAGCAGGCATAGTCTCGCGAGATTACGCTGTAAACTGTCATTTACAGTGAGATCTCGCTGTGTTGTGCTGTAGTCTCACACAGACGCTACAGAAGTGACAGAATTCTGAATACACATCACGTCCTGGCTGGAGGTAATGTATATTCATTGTCAGGACACTGCAGTAACATTAATGTGTGTGTATGTGGCTGCACATAGCGATATAGCATATCGCTATCTGCAGTGTAAATGAATGGAGAGAAGTGTATGACGCTGATTGGTCAGCGTCATACACTCCTCTGAACAAAGCCCACTTAGTCAAAAAGTAAAGCAAGCCCAGTTGTCCATTGAGAAACTCATTAGCATAAAGCTAAAATAGGTCATAACTCCATCAAAAATGATACTTTTTCTAAATAAAAAACACTGCTGTAATCTACATTACAGCACCGATCATGTTCAATATAGGCCACTTGTAATGTGGTGACAGAGCCTCTTTAACTCGTTAAATGCCGCCGTCAATAGCGACTGCAGCATTTAAATCGATAGAAAGAGGGGGCGACCCCCTCTAACAGTTCATCGCGCCCCCCAGAATGCAATTGCAGGGTGGAGATGGTTGCTATGGCTGCCTGGGGGACTAATGAAGGCCCCAGGTCCGCCATCTTTGTGCTCCTATTAAGCCCTCTGGCAGGGCTTAATAGGAGCCTGTCAGAATCACGATATACAGCAATACTTTAGTATTGAAGTATATCGTGCAAGCGATCTAACGATCGCTGGTTGAAGTCCCCTAGGGGGACTAATAAAAAAAGTAAAAATTCGTAAAATAAAGGTTTTTCATTATATAATTTTTTTTTAATTAAAAGTAAAAAAAAAAAAAAACTTTTCCCATTTTCCCCATATAGCATAGTAAGAAAATAAATAAATAAACATAATTGGTATCGCCGCGTCCGTAAAAGTCTGAACTATTACAATATATCATTATTTAACCCACACGGTGAACGCCATCAAAAAAAATTGTAAACGCCAGAACTTCAATTTTTCTGGTCACCTAATCTCCCACAAAAAATGAATAAAAAGTGATCAAAACGTCGAATGTACACCAAAATGGTATTATTAAAAACTACAGCTTATCCCACAAAAATTAAGCCCTCATATCACTTAATCGACGGAAAAATAAAAAAGTTATGGCTCTCGGAATTTGGCGACACAAAATACATTTTATTTTTTACACTTAGGTTTTTACTTGTAAAAGTAGTAAAATATAGACAAAACTATATAAATTTGGTGTCACCATAATTGTATTGACCCACAGAACAAAGCTAACATGTTGTTTTAATTGCCCATGAATTCTGTAAAAACAGCGTGCAAAAAACCATGGAGGAATCGCTGTTTTTTTCATTTTCTACCCCACAAATAAATTTTTTCCTGTTTCCTAGTACATTATAAATGGTGCTACGAAAAACTACAACTGGTCCCGCAAAAATCAAGCCCTCATATCAACGGAAAAATAAAGTTGTTATGACTTTTGGAAGGTGGGGAGGAAAAAACGAAAATGAAAATCTGAAAAAGGGCTGTGGCGGGAAGGGGTTAAGAGGTGTGTCCCAAAACTTTTGTCCATATGCTGTTTATGCAAATATTAAATATTTTAATTGTTTTAATACTTTAATGCTATATTTACTACACGTTAAATGTTAGTTTCCTAATGCATTTTTCAAACTAATTGTGTTAGGTAACCTTTGGTAAAAAGGTAACCTCATTCAGATGGGTCCCAAAACATTATATTTGTAAAATAGGATACTTTCTTCTCTTCTGAGGCACACAGAATCCAAAGTCAGCAATTGTTCTGTATATCACAGGCACTGCACAGAACATTAAACGGTTGCCACACAGAATGAAAACTTATCACGCCAACAATCTGCCAATTCACAGGTGGGAGCAATAATTTTTATATATTCCACATATCTTAAATGCATTGTAGACACAAAATTAAAACAAATCCATAATTACAAGGCGTGGTAGGCCAGAGAATCATATTTTAGTAATGACATGTAAAATCTAATTTTTGGTTTAAACTATTTTGTTCATAGCATCTAATATAAGAATCCAAAAGAAAAAAAAAGAAACATTTTTCTCCTATGCCCTCTTCTGGATGCCATGTTAACCCTGTATCTGTATTTAAATCTCCACAATCTACCTTAAAAATGACTGCATATAATCATGTGTAGTTAGATAGTTTTTGTTTTTTCTTGTGGGTTATTTGCATTAGAGATGTATTTCAAAGGTGGAGTGGATCAATCTAGTTACTGATAATGATGAAGATTTAATTTGCTAAATAATAATAATTATTTAAAAAAAACAACACATTGTGTGTGTGCGTGGTCCTCTGTATTCTCTCTGACAATTTTACAATGTATTTCCATCAGACAGACAAATACACAGTTAAACATAAATCCCACTAGAATGAAAGCTTTACACAGAGCCTTAGTGACAGTTTCACATAATACAGAGATTGGATAACAAAATGAAATGGAAACTTCTATTGCAAAACCACAAAAACCCCACAAAAACGGAATGGATAAGGTGAAAGATCTTTAGAGGTCATGTACAATAACTGTTTGAACTGCTGTCTGACTCTTCAAAATTGATGGTGACTTTTTCATGGATTTCAGTCAAAGACATTCTTGGGATTTAAAAAAAGAGAACGTTTTTAAGTATTAAGCAGTTCACTGACAGAGAGGATTATAAAAGGCACTACAAAGAGATTAATAATATATTTCGTAGGAGAATTGAGGTAGAACAATCTTTTCAAGTTACCATACACATGCAAATAGTGTGTGTGTTGGCATAAATAAATGTAAAACCTTTCGAATGTTTCCAACTTTTTATATCTGAGTGCTGCAACTATGTAGTATGGATTTTGCACAATGCATTTAACATCAAGCAATGTATCTCAACATCAAATTTCATTGTTGTATAATCGTTTATTTATTTTCCATTTTTTTAACCTTCTGTTCATTAACGGGGGTTATATTGTGCAAACTAGCATGTATTCAAGATAAATAAAAATCACAGACCAAAGTCTTTAAGGGGGTTTATTAGATCTATCCCAGGAACAATTGATCGTCCAGGGGGATTGTTCAGACTCTTGTGCGCCTTAGGAATCGTATCACACGTCAAGGCCTTCAATGCGTTTTCATTGATTATACCCATCTCGTTTGATTCCAGAAAGAAACCATTCATCTCTTTTTGTATATCATGGTTGGATCACCAGTCAATTTTTTGCATTTCCATTAGTATCCTATTGCAGCACAGGTCACGCAGTTGAATACTTGACATGGATTTCGCACCACAAGAGCAAGTGAAATATCCAAGTGTTTATGTAATTAATCCCTTAAGGACCAGACTATTTAAAGCTTTCAGAACCAAGCAATTATTTTCATGTTATCATCGATGAATTCTAAAAGCTATACATTTTTATTTTTCCATCTGCAAAACTGTACAAGGGCTTTTTTTTCCTGAGACTATTTGTAGTTTTTATTTGCACCATTTTAAGGTACATATAATTTATTGAGTAACTTTTATTAATCGGTTTAAAAAACACACGTATATCAATACAAGTGCAGGCTGTATTCAGCCATGAATTGTACTACTCGAGTTTCGCCTTAACCGCCTTTTCCCAGGCATCTCCCAGGCATCTCCCAAAAGAAGCAGGTTCAGGCGAAACTCAAGTCGGGCGATACATGGTTTGGCTTGGAGGCAACTAACTAATCTGCCTATTATTCTTGGAATCAGAAGAGAAAGGCTTTATCCTCTATCCATTTCATCATATAGACAGTGGTTGAACACACTAATTGTTTGCAATATTGTGGTTTTCTGGAAGAACAAGGACACGTTCTTTATACTGATTGCTGCACACAGAAGTTATTTCTTTGTGAATGGACTAATGTCTATATATTTGTAATGACGCGGTAGGGAGACAGACAGGTGAGCCCTAATCTACCCGCCACTCAGTCCCTGCCTACTTGCACGACCCGTCCTAAGCGACGGCGTACAACTGGGCGACGGTCCCTACGCTCAATATGTGCACCACAGACCAACAGACAAGGGTACACAGAAGCTAAGGGAAATGGGGCAGTTTCCCACGGCAACACCGTGAGCAACAAGAGTAGTGAACGAGCTGAGTCAAACCAGGAGTGTATGAGGTACCAAACACAGAGCAGGAGCGTAGTCAGAAAAGCCAGGGTCAATATGAAGCAGAGGTCAATAGTAATAGCTGGAACAGCAGAGCCGGGAAACAAGAGAGAATCACAGGCAAAGACAAGAAGTAACTGAAGGTATACATAGACCGAGGGCGGGAGCTAGAACCGTCTGGCCAGGCTGTGATAGGTTCTCCCACTCCTCAGCCTACCAGCCTGAGTGGTAGCAGATCGAGTCACTCTATCAGACCTAGGAGCAGATGCAGACTGATTAACCACGGGCGTCGACACAGAAGCTGTGTCTGGCAGATCCTTTACAATATTTATATATTATCAAAACGACAGACCCCTTGCACAACTGAGACAAACGAAAACCTTTTGCACCAGATTCGTCACCATTGAAATCAATGGTGATGCAAACGGAAACCTATGGTTTCCGTTTGTTACCGTCAGGGGTCCGTTCTGACGGGAAGTTCCAGTGGAATGCCAGAATGGAGCCCTGACGCAGATGTGAACGAAGCCTTAGAGGGAAGACAGATTGTGTGACTCTTTTCATTCCTAAGGAACACAAGGAAAATCACATAATTAATCACTCATCACCGCTGAAGCCCCAGTAGTAAATTTTTAAAAACTTGTGTGAAAAGGTGCATCTACATTTAACCTGTGAAAGGCAGAAAGAGACTTAAAAAACCAAAACAGTAAGTAGGATTAGTTAACAGTAAATTCCCTATCTAATGACCCCCATATGACAGTATCCACCATTGTTTTAATCCATTTATTTACCACCCCAGTGTCAGGAATTTACATGGCTGCACTGCTTTGGAGTACTTTACGCGGCTTGCCACTCTTGGACCGCATCCCGGCAGCTGGGCAGCAGTTTGGTCAATAAAAAATACACCAACTTTTATTTAAATAACCTCCTGGCACTGGGCTGGTACCAATTTTTGTGAGTTGTCCGTATTTCTAGAACTCTTTTTGTTTTTCATTTAGACTTTTGAATTCTGACTCGGTTGGTCCTATTTGTGCTTCAGTATTTCCAAACTGAAGTTAAGGGGGAAATGGGTTATATAAGTAAATTATTCTATCCATTTAGATACTTTCTTTAAGTATGATTTGGGACCCAAAGCCTTATACTCTGGAACCATGAAGCAAAGCAAATATACAAAAAAAACTACATCTACAAAAGTGTAGTCTTCAGGATCTCAGATTGCAGATCTTGTTAAAAGGGGTTTTGTCATTAAGACAACCCAAAAATAAGCTGGCTCATCCCTGCAGGCCTGGCTTCTCTCACCCCCGGTAATCAGCTGTTATCACCACGAGAAGCTGTGGCCAGCCACACATTTCTGCAATATAGCATTACATGTTGGTCATTCAAATACATGACCCCAATGTAATAAAAATAAATGCTCTGTCGGCAGAAATCAGGATCTGCACTTAACTCTCTCTATGATTTTCATATCCCCTAATAAGGCATGTCCTAAGGACTTGAAACGCCAAGCAGACTGCAATTTTTAAATTGCCTAGGAGAAACTTTTACATATTTCAAATCCTGTGATACTGGCTTTCTGACAAAATTTGTGTTTTATGTTTGCCAAATGTAGCGTGCATCTTTCCTGGTGAGGTGGTAGGAAAATGATGACACTTATACAGTTAGTTCCAGACAGTATGTTTATTGCAAAGCAGTGAATTTTCAAGTATATTTTTAAAATAAGTTAGAAACATTCAGCTTCTATAAGTAAATAAATCCGGTGCCATGGAAGCTTAAAGATGAAAGACTGGAACAATTGGCCTCTACTTCTCAATCCAAGGTATTCAACAAACTTTGCATTACTGGTAATCTGAAGGAAATCAATAAAAATGAAGACCAAAGAGTATTCTAAAAACATTTAAGATAAAGTTATAGACATGCACAATATAGCAAAGATTACAAAATAATATTTAAGTGCTTTGGTATGTGGTAAGTATGTGTTTGTAAGCGTTCGTTTGGATATCCCAGGGAGCACTGTTGGATGAATTGTTAGAAAATAGAAGCTGCATCATGGCACCCAGGCATGGCCTATACAAGGTCATCCCTCAAAACGTAGCATCAGGGCAAGAAGGTGACTTCCAAGGAAAGCCACAATGAGGATAGCAATCACTTTGAAGTAGTCACAGAATATAGTGGTTCAGACAGGAGTGATGGAGTACTATTCAACTATATCAAGAGCTTTGCTTACAATAGACCTGTATGCTGTATGGAAGTGTCTAGAAAGAAGCAATAACTGAAGAAAAACCACATCAACGCATATCTTGAGTTTGACAAAAAGTTAAATGTGGGATAGAGTTGTGTGGTCAAATAACTGTGAGAGCCTGGCACACACAACTAAAAATATACTACAGACTCAACTATAAAGTATAAAACACAGTCGATGTGCAAAAATTAAACAGATCTCTATACACTTCAAACAGATGGACAATGGGTAGCAAGTCAAGTGTCTAAGAGAATCCAAGGAGGCTTTAGCTCATGAACCTTACTTTGTGTAATCTGCTGTGACTAAGGACCAGACTTATTCTAAATAAAGAAGGAATTTGTCATGGCCACGGCCGCGGGCTGCCAGGTTTGCTTAACTCCTGACGGCCGCAGCCATGGATCAGTGAGTGCTGGTCCCCATCTCCTCCTCAGGTGACGCCAGCGCTCACTTCCGCATCGCTCTGCTGTGTCCTGTAGGGTGCACGCTCGTGCCTGCTCTTTAAGGGCCAGCGCGCGCCCCTGAAATAAAGACCAAATTAGCCCATGAGCACCCTGGACTATAAGAAGGGTTCTGCCCCTTCCTGCATTGCTTTAGCATTGTTGTCATTACCCTAGTTTGTTTCTGCAAATGGTCTCCTGTCTTCCAGTTCCCAGTGTTTCCCGTTCCTGCTACCTGTAACATGTATCCCATGCTATCCTAGTCAAGTGCCGTATTGAGTTGGAGTCATGCTGTGCTGTGTACCATGTCTGTCCTGTTACACCACGCCTGATATCCACCTGCTGCCAAAGTACCTTCCAAGCCTGCCTTGCTACTGTCTGAAGCTACCACAGGTACACCTATACGAACTATAGACTTTGACCTGTGTCCTGTTGGCCAGCTGCCAAACCGTTAAGGCGGTATGACCCAGTGGGTCCACGCACCCTACGTGACAGCATTTACCAGTAGTCGGCATCTTGTCTGCCCAAGTGAAGTCCCTGTGTTTGTTCAAGAGTGAGGCACGTGAATCCTTTGTGTATTTATTCCCCTTTCACCCTTTTAACCCCTTTAAGGACCAAGCATTTATTTTTATTTTTCATTGTCACATTCCAAGAGCCATAACTTTTACATTTTTCCATCGATGTAGCTCAATGAGGCTTGTTTTTTTGCAGGAAGAGTTGTACTGTGTGTTCTGATACCTTTCTATCATATCAATGAGCCTTGGGCACCCATGATCCTGTCGCTGATTTACAGTTTGTTCTTCCTTGGACCACTTTTGGTAGGTACTAACCCAGGGCTTTGGCTAAGCATTTTTTCGCCTTGGGCAAAGAAACAGTGTATTCCCCCCATCCTCATATACACACATACACCCCGGAAATTTAACTAAATGTGTCCCCCCCCCCTATAAAATGTAATATAACATACACACCATACACATACATAGTACCAGTATACCACACTCATTCAAAGAACCGCTATACTGCAAACAAACACACTACCGCTATACCACACACAAACATAGTAGTATCAATATAAACCCACATTTATAGCTCTTCTTTACTGCACAAACTATAGTACTATTATATAATACACACACACATACATTGTTTACACACCCACACACACACACACTACACACATACATGTACACACATTACACACATACATACTCATTACACACATATCGCACACATATATCCCAACACGCACACATTACACACATACATACAAAATACACAAACATACACATTACACACATATACATACACATTACACAAACATGCATACATATATGCCTTGCACAACATACACATTACACACACATGTGTATAGTTATACACAAATACAAATGACACAAATTTGCATACATATTACACACATACATACATACATACATACATACAGTACATACATACATACATACATACATGCACATTACAGACATACACATATACACACACACACAAACAAACACACACACACACACACACACACACACACACACACATACATTATAGATTACTTTGTAAAAGTTAGAAAAATAAAAAAATAAACTATATATATTTGGTATCACTGTAATCGTATTGAGCCGCAGAATAAAGTTAGGTTGTAATTTTTACCGCACGGTGAAAGCCGTAAAAACAAAACCCAAAAAAACTATGGGGGAATTGCAGTTTTTCCAATTCCACCCCACAAAGATTTTTTTTCTGTTTCCCAGTACATTATATGGTACTTTAAATGATGACAATAAAAAACTACAACTTTCCATATAAAAAAAATAAGCTCTCACACCACACCATCGACCATAACTTAAAAGTTATGGCTCTTGGAAGGCAGGGAGTAAAAAACTAAGACGTAAAAACAAAAAACGTCTGGGTCTTTAAAGGGTTAAGCTATTTACGAATAACTGTAGTTGGGGGGGGGGGGTGATTGGATGTGACATATTCCCTTTAAAATTATTACAACTTTGACTGGTTTTATTGTTTAATATATATATCTTTGTTTTCAGGACATTAATAAATGTTGATAATTCCCAAAGTATAGGTGATAATTTGTAGTTCACATAAAATGTCATCTGCTTTTTGTCTTTATTTGCTCAGTAAGATTTTCATTAAATATATCCTAAATTATGCTGCATGGAATTGAAGTTCACTTCAGCTAGTAAATTTTCTGGCATTAAAAGCTAAAACTAAGATAACAGTTATTTTTATATCCAACAGGGGAAATAATCCTTGGCAAAGACAATGTGCACTCTTCTTAATGCTATGAAAATAAATTATATGAATGTATGTGCATGTATAGCATAACATAATAATGTATAATATATGTAGCTACCTCATAAACTTCTGAAATAGGTAACACTACAGGGCTCACAACAAACAACTTATTTTATAAGACTTTATTTTACCTTTTATTACTTTCTCTAAGAATGGAATGAGTAATAAGTGGTAAGAGATAATATAGTGTCTTTCTTAAACACATGAACACATTATCTATCTATCTATCTATCTATCTATCTATCTATCTATCTATCTATCTATCTATCTATCTATCTATCTATCTATCTATCTATCTATCTATCTATCTATCTATCTATCTATCTATCTATCTATCTATCTATCATCTATCTATCTATCTATCTATCTATCTATCTATCTATCTATCTATCTATCTATCTATCTATCTATCTATCTATCTATCTATCTATCTATCTATCTATCTATCATCTATCTATCTATCTATCTATCTATCTATCTATCTATCTATCTATCTATCTATCTATCTATCTATCTATCTATCTATCTATCTATCTATCTATCTATTTTTGCATTTTAATGTTGCTTGATGTATTTATTTAAACCTGATACCAGTATCTCTACAATATAAAATGATTAAAGGGAAACTCCAGTAAAAATCATAGCTCCCCACGTAATCATGAGGTTTGATGCCATTACTGTATCTTGCAGGTCTATGAATAATGACATTTTCTGTAGATCATGCCTGGGTGAAAATCCCAAGTCTTCTTGCTATTGTTACTGAATCTCCTATAGGTTGCTTCCTGTTTGCCATAGATGATGTAAGGCCGTTTTGAAACAATATATCACTATAGATACTCATAGATGCATAGCTGCCAACCGTCCCGGAATCCACTGTATCAGGACGCAGATACAGTTGAATCCAATGCTGAAGCAAGGAACGATTAGCTCCCTACTTCAGCATTCACTGTGTGAAGCAACTGTGAGCAGCTCGACTCAGACAGGTGCGATGCAGTGACATCATCGCACCTGCCTGCACTGTGACACTCATAGAATAAAAGCAGAGGAGCAGAGGGATGCCCTCCTCTTGTCATGGGAACGAGGCTAGGTAAGTATTTATTTTTTTATTAGACACTATAGGGCAATACACTGTATGGTAGCAGCTAAGGGGGGCATTATAATGTATAGGAGAAGCTTAGGCGGCATTATACAGTATGTGGGCAGCTATGGGGAATTACACTGTATGGGGGCAGCTAAGGAGACATTATACTGTATGGTGGCAGCTAAGGAGACATTATACTGTATGGTGGCAGCTAAGGGGGTATTATACTGTATGGGGGTAGCTATGGGGGCAGCTATGGGGGCATTAAACCAAGAAACACAGCCTATTGATTAAAGAGCTGTCTTTTCATGGTGGCACAAACTGGGCACCACATATTAGACACTAAAATGGCATATCGATGGAAAAATTGCAATTTTCCCTCTGCAGCATCAAGTGCACACTAACTTCTGGAAAACACCTGTGGGGTTAACATGCTCACTACACCCCTAGGTGAATACCTTGAGGGGTGTAGTTTCCAAAATGAGGTAACTTCTGGGGGGTTTAAACAGTTTTGGTCCCATAGGGGGCTTTGCACAGGTGACATGGTGCCTAGAAAAAAATCCAGCAAAATCTGCACTCCAAAACCCAAATGGCACGCCTTCCGTTCTGAGCCCTGCCGTGTGCCCAGACAGCAGTTCATGACCACATATAGGGTATTTTCGTAGTCAGAAGAAGTTGATTTATAAATGTTTGGGTGCTTTTTCCCCTCTATTTGTTGAAAAAAGGAAAAATTTAGAGCTAAAGCTACGTTGTAAAGGATCTGCCAGACACAGCTTCTGTATCAACGCCCGTGGTTAATCAGTCTGCACCTTCTCCTAGGTCTGATAGAGTGACTCGATCTGCTACCACTCAGGCTGGTAGGCTCTGGAGTGGGAGAACCTATCACAGCCTGGCCAGACGGTTCTAGCTCCCGCCCTGTGCCTATTTATACCTTTATTTCCTGCTTGTCTTTGCCTGTGATTCTTTCATGTTTGCTTGCTCTGCTGCTCCTGCTATTATTATTGACCTTGCTTCATTTTGACCCTGGCTTTACTGACTACGCTCCCGCTCTGCGTACACTCCTGGTTTGAGTCGGCTCGTTAACTACTCCTGTTGGTCACGGTGTTGCCGTGGGCATCTGCCCCATTTCCCTTAGCTTCTGTGTACCCTTGTCTGTGTGTCTGTCGTACACATATTCAGCGTAGGGGCCGTAGCCCAGTTGTACGCCGTCGCCTAGGATGTTCCGTGCAAGTAGGCAGGGACTGAGTGGCGGGTAGATTAGGGCTCACCTGTCTGTCTCCCTACCCCGTCATTACATACGTCTTATTTTCACTGCCCAATTTTAATAAAATCTATGAAACACCTATGGAGTCAAAATGATCACTACACCCCTAGATGAATTCCTCAAGGGGTGTAGTTTCCTAGACAGATTCACTTTTGGGGAGCTTCCACTGTACTGGTACCTTAGGGGCTTTGCAATAGCGACATAATGCTGGGAAGCCAATACAGCAAAATATGCGCTACAAAAGAAAAAATGGCGCTCCTTCCCTCCTGTGCCTTACAGCAGTTTATGATCACATATGGGGTATTGCCGTACTCTGGAGAAGTTGCATTATAAATGTAGGAGGATTTTTCTCCTTTATTCCTTGTTGAAATTTTTTTTTTCTTTTAGCCAAAACCACATGTAATGTAATTTATCAGATAGACTGTACAATCTGTAATTTTAGCTTTATCGGCTTTATCTGCCAATTAAAAGCCAGAATTATGGAACATATTAACGGTTTTGTAAAACCTCAAGTTAAAAATCCATCAAATGTAGCCAAGCATTTTTCTGGTGTTCATGGGGGGAGATCTGTCCAGTTTTCGCTTTTGTGGCATTGCAAGGGTGAATTTACCTGCCAGTATCCAGGAGACCGAAGAGATCTCTTCTAAACTGTGAAGGGTTATGATGAGCACCAGTTTTCCTATGGGACCAGATTTCAGAAGTTACTTAATTTTAAGCTATTGAATGTCATTATTATCTTTTTGCAATTGTATCAAGTTACTGATTGTATTTTGTATAAATATTGTGTATGGGATAATATAGTTGGCAACTGAATAACCTGTGAGAAATATATTTGTCTCTAATTGATATCTTACCCAACTGTGACCTGGGAGGGGTGTGTAGGATATTTAAATGAGCATGTCTTCACTTCCTTGTTTGTTATCACTAAGGGCTCAGTGTCAGAAACGCGTCAAATGGATTAATTCTTAGAAGAGGGTGGTATTCAACAATGTGATACTACTGTTATGACATTGAGGGATTGTGAACTGTCTAAAAAGAGTAACTTTCAACCTCTTGATGCGTACAATGCTGTTGAAACCTATATATCTTTGGCACAAGTAGGTATGGCAGTACTAAAGAGAATGACACCAGTTGTTTTTGTTTTTTTAAACTTAATCTATCCGAAGATGAAATGCAGGCCCTAAGATCGCTATGTAATAATTGTGATATATGATAAAGCCTGCCGATAAAGACGGATTAATTGTTATTATATTATGTATACTGTGAAATACGTGGCAGAGTTTGAAAGGCAACGCAATGATCCAAATATGTACCAGAGTGTCTATTTAGATCCAAAATTTGAGATCATGCGCAGAGTTAAGTTATTGGTAGATGATGCATTTTCTGATGGTTTAATAGATGTAAACTACATGACTATCTGATTGCAATTTGTCCCGTGACTTCTATATTATGCACTCTCCCAAAGATTCTTAAAAATGTGAATGATCTGCTGGGCTGACTGATTGTTTCTGAGGTAGGGTCAGTTTTACACCGATAGCAACTTTTTTTTTACATAAAGTAAGTATATGTAAGTATGTGATAATGGCTCAATCATATATTATCAGATTTTATTTTGAAATTACAGACACGATGAGTGTTTTTTGTTTCATTCGATGTTGTTAGCCTCGATATAAGTACAGATCATGAGAACGGTATAGACTCGGTGAGACGGATGCTATTAGACTCTGATTTCAGTGAGGATGGTAGGCAATTTCTTCTGTCTTTCTTCTGTCTTTATAAGAAATAGTGCTGCAATGTAATTATTTTTTGTTTCAGAACAAATACTATGTACAATGTAGGGGTACCACCATGGGTTCCATCATGGCCCTACATATGCAAATATGTTTATGACTTTGTTTGAGCAGGATTTTGTATACTCATCCAGCCCTTTTCAATTTGTGAAAGGCTAGATGAGATACATAGGTGACAATTTTTTTGTATGGTCGGGAACGGAGGATTGTCTCAATGAGTGGTTGAGCTATTTAAATAGGTTTAATGATGAGTTGCAATTTACTCTTGTCTACTCTAGGGAAAGTTTGAAATTATTGGAAACCAGTGTCTATATGCAGAATGGCCGTTTGATTACGGATCTTTAGGTTGAGCCGACGGATAGAAATAACACCTTGAGATATGAGTCAGCATTCAAAGAATATGAATGAGTCCCGACAGTTTACTCAATTGCTACGGATTAAGAGAATAGTGGCTGATTAAGAAGTGGTTGAAGAATGGTTAAATTGAATGTGCAGATGCTTTATGGATTTTGTGTATCCTGAGAAACTAGTCAATAGACATAAACAATCAGTGAAAACACATACTTGAAAAGAGGTACTACACAGGAGAAATTTGGTTAAACATAAGCCTATTAGTGTCTATCTACACTAATTTAAGTAGGAAGATACGTAACGTATTCAAAAGCAATTGGTCTATTTAATTTTTTTTTAAAACAATTTTTATAGAATTTTACCAAAATAGGTATAACCATACAACAAATGTGGGTACTCGGACCCAAATTATAAACATTTTCATAACAGAAAAAGGGAAAATTACACATTGTTTCCTTCTGTCGCCTTGGGAACAAGAGATAAGAGAAGACCTCCTGGGAAAATGCCCTGCCCTGCACATACTTCAAAGTACAACCATCAGGTGATATGTAAACGACCTAAAATACCCTTCAACGTCTCCAGTAGATACCATTCAGTGAACGTGAAATGAGACACCGGCTGTATGAGTTTGGTTTCAGACAAGTGTTTCACCACAAATGATCTCCGTTTGACAAAGAACTTCCTTGTACCTTTATTTTTTATTACATTTTGCTTCTAATATTTCTATGTGGAAGCTAGTTTCAATTGTGTCAAGACATTTTGCATGGTCTATACAGAGGGAGATAACCAGTGTTGCAATAATAAACGTTTAGCTATCAAAAACGTTGGATGAAACAGTTGTGTCAAGTGTCTCTCTTCAGCTGCAATTGGACATCATCATAGTAATCAAATATGCAAATACATTAATTAGACCAGTGCAACTGACCGATTAAGTAAAGACACAAATAAATATCAAGTGATTCACTTACATAGATTTCAAGACAGAAATCCAAAACTACAGATCCCAAAGATGCACAGATCTTAAGATAAAGTAAATACATCAAATCGCCGTCCAGCTATCTCCACTGCCCATGCACCAAACACGGTATAAGTCAATAAGTCATGAAAGTGTTTATGTTGCCTAGACACCCACTCGGAGATCAGGTAAAGGGCCAAAAAGGACCCCGAGATCAGTGATGTCACCAAATCAGTGACACTCTGTCGCGGGGGAAAAAAATCCCTGCACTATAACTTTTCAACAAACACAAGAAAAGCCATTGAAAAGCTTAAAAAAAAACAAGTTAAACTTTCTTGCCACCCATTACCTTTATTCACATCCTCTCTTTTCACCTGGTTGAACTTGATAGGCATGTCGTATTTTAACCGGACTATGTAACTAAGTAACCTATCAGCCATTTAGGGCAAATTTTGTGTATTTGCCATAAATTCTCAAAATAGGAATATCCCTTTAATTAACTTCTGAATTATTCCAGAAGTTCTCTACCTCAGCAAGAATTCCAAACCATTCTCTAGAGCAGGGGTCTCAAACTCGGCCGGGTAAATGGGCCACACACAGAAAATATTTGAAGTTAACGGGCCACATTACTTTCAAATTTGATAAAATACTAAATTATTGTTAATGAATTTGTTACTTGAACTACTATAACAATACTACATTACTATAATAATACCGCTAGGTTTAAACTTACCAGAAATTTGCAAGTTTACTCCAAGTGCTTATTTTAACAATCCTGGTTTCCAGTTTAAGTGTCGCTAAATGCAGTCTGGCGTCTCAGTTGGCAGTGTTTCGCAGACACAAGAATGTCAAGATTGAGCAGCCTCTTTTTAGATAGTGCCACAGTGCCCTCTGTAGATACTGCCACTCCCTTTAGATAATGCTACAGTGCCCTCTGTAGATAGAGCCACACACCCCAAGATAATGCCACAGTGCCCTCTGTATATACTGCTCTCTGCAGATAATGCTACAGTGCTCTCTGTAGATAATGCCACAGTGCCCTCTGTAGATAATGCCACAGTGCCCTCTGTAGATAATTCCCCAATGCCCTCTGTAGATAAATCCCTAGTGCCCTCTGTAAATAATGCCACAGTGCACTCTGTAGATAATTCCACACACACCACTTTGTAGATAGTGCCACACACACACACCCCTTTGTAGTTAGTGCCACACATATCCCCCTATATATAGATCCATTGGGGCTCCCTCTAGGAGTGGAATACCCAGCCAAAAGTGTTGCCAGCACTTTGGCCGGGGATTCCTCTCCTGGAGGAGCCCCTGACGTCACTGTCCATATATGGACAGTTTCGTAAGAGGCATCGTCTATCAGCGGAATCCCCGACCAGTGCGTCGTCAACATGCTGGCCGGGCATTCCGGTCCAGGAGAAAGCCACTGATGTCACTGTCCATATATGAACTGTTAGATCAGAGGCCTCGTCTATCAGCGGAATCCCCGACCAGAGCGCTTTGACTGGGGATTCCACTCCTAGAGGGAGCTCCAATTAAGCTATCTATAGAGAGGTGGGTGTAGTGCTTTCCACAGGGTGGGAAGTGTGTGTGCGGCGCCCCTCCTTCAGCTTGCTCTCTGCTCTCCCGCTGTCAGCGGGCCGCAGATGACTGCTTAAGGGGCCGCATGTGTGTTTGAGACCTCTGCGCTAGAGAATAACTACTGTATAGAGTAAAGTGATACTCTCCCAACTGAGAACCCAAACTGAACGACAACTCTAGGAGAGATAAAACAAATAAACAAGGGGATGGGAGATGTGGGTGTCTTAGAATGGACGAGATTTGGGAAGTTTAGTCCACCTGGAGTGAGATCAAGCTACCACAATAAGCAAACTTAATATGGGCAACTCGACTTCAAGATCAAGCGGGACATGTGATCTTGAATCTAACCTCCATGCCTTGGGGGATGCTCGGAAGTTTATCACTAATCATTTTCCAAGAAAGTTTGTCCTTCAGCAGATAAGAATTGACCATAAGTCGCCTAAGAGTAGTTGCATCACTTTACAACAAATTTTTTGGCCAAGTAATAATAAATTATGAGTTTTAAGCACCCTTGCAAATGGGTCTTTGACAAAATTGATAAGAGTGTAAATCCTTAGCCCAAATCTATGTATCTTAGGCACTTTCTCCATATATGGTACAAAGTCCCCAAGAAAAAAATTCTGTGTAAAAAAGACAGCAAGGCTGGATAATGCCACGTACCATCTAGTTAGCATCTTGTATGATGCATCTACACAATGACTAACATGTATTGTCAAAATTTTAAATCAGGAATTTTTTTAACCACTAGAGGGCTCAGAGTTTGGGCATTAAAGACCAAAATAGTACACGATCTAGCTAAAAGTGTGCAGCTGACCTACTGCATGTGAACTGGTTGAACATCCAGAATCCAAAATCATGGGCAGTAATATGGGGTTGGGCCCTCTTTTGCGGCTATAATAGCCTTTAGCCTTCTTCTGCAAAGGCTTTCCACAAGATTTTGAAGCGTGTCTTTGGGAATGTATGCCAATTTAGGCAAAAGAAAATTTGTGAGCTCAGGCACTGATGTTGGAAAAGAAGGGAACAAGGAAGTAAGTGAGATCCAGCGCAAAGGAAAAATACTTCGAAGGTATATTAAAATGGAATCTTTTTCCAATTTTATTGAATATAGGCATAAAAAACGGGGAGTCCTACTCCCACAGAGGAAAGGTGGATGTATGGAAAGAAGATAGGTTTGTGAAGCCTTGACTAAGGACGAGGAGATCGTCTGAAACGCGTAGGCTTCACAAACCTATCTTCTTTCCATACATCCACCTTTCCTCTGTGGGAGTAGGACTCCCCGTTTTTTATGCCTATATTCAATAAAATTGGAACAAGATTCCATTTTAATATACCTTCGAAGTATTTTTCCTTTGCGCTGGATCTCACCTACTTCCTTGTTCCATTCTTACCAACGTGTGCCGACACGAGGATCCGTTGCGCAACAGGCATTGGAATTTATGCCCACAGGTGAGCTGGAGTTTCCATCCTATATACTTTCTACCGTTGGAAAAGAAGGCCTGGCTGGGCTCGTTTGTTAGTATATTACTATTTGAATTTGACTCCCTATCTGACCCAGCTTGCTTTGTGCCTCTTTTTCTTTGTCTGACTTCCGTTGACTACTTCTGGACTGCCTGACCATGCTTTGATTCCCATCTTCTTCACACTCTTCCTGGTACGTTAAAAATACTTACAATTGTTGTTAGTCATAGAAACTTTACTTCCGACTGTCCTTTTAGTGTCTAGTTCCAAACCCGTCCAGAGTCCTGATACCAGCTAATTACCTCAACCCTAATTGAAGTTGTGGGAACGGGGACTGCTATAGTTGAAATTGTGCCATCCAGCTGGTTTCAACCCTTGGTTTTACAGCAATCTGATCATTACAGAAAAACTGGTCTAAAGATACAGGATGAAGCAAGTATAGCAGTTAGTCAAACAGGTCCAGACTTTGATCAAAAGGGTGTGTGAACTATCCAAATGTTTGGCCAAACAGGCGGTACCACCTCTATGACGCTGCCATTCTGATACCAGTACATGAACGCGAGTCAAATCTGCATGATCATTTTTCAGGACATTGGAATGACTTTGTGAGATTTCATAAGAGTTATCATTTGTACTTTCAACGACATTCTTGTTCCTCTGGTACCAAACAGCAAAAAGTTGGTCTAGTCATTTTTTTTTAGCCCAAGGAGATTCTTAAATGTGGATCTCCTCATTGCCTCATTATTTTCATGAACTGTCCCCTGCTGGTGTTTTTTTTTTACTGATCTGGTCCTATACAATGGTCCGGATACAGTGGTCACTGCCAAGAGTGAAATCTGTCCTCCCCGGCAGAAAAAGCATCCCGTAGAAGAGTGTTACACTAGGCTACAGACTCCTGCAGGAATGATCGAGTCCTGAGAAGCCAAGTCCTGTTTGACGTCATCAAGGACATGATGGTCCACTATTCTTCTTCTGAGTCACTGGAGTCATGTCATTAGCCATCAAATTGGATCAGAGACTGTAGGGGTAATGACCAGAACAATTTCACTCCTGCTACCACAACCATTGCAACTCTACGATCCGCAGAGGAACCAACACAGATCGGGGCCACAAGAACAACCCCCGATGAATGAGCCGGTCGTAAAATCCAAGGTCTCTCTTTCTATTGTGATAATGGCAGTCACCGAATCAGGGCCTGTCCCAAGAAGCAGCAGCAGAAAAAATTAAGCCCTAGGTGAGTCGAGGGAAGCACACCTATGTGCATAGATGTGCTCTACTCATTATTCAGGAATTTTGTTGCCTGCTAGGTTGTCGTATAACTCTAATGTGGTTATGGTTTGGGCCTTGCTTGATAGAGGGGTAGTCCCGAACCATATTCATGCCAGTGTCACCGAAGAGTTAAATTTATCATTTGTTTAGTAAAATTTCTCATCCATGTTACAGATGTAGATAATACCCTGTTGATTCAAGAGGTAATTAAGTTTGTAACCCATGAAATTTCTGTCTTTGTTTGTTCAATACAGGTTGTATCTATGTATGTATATATTATCCACCCCTTCCAACACCACAACTACATGTGCCAGTGACAGTCTGCTGATTGTCCTGCAAAGTGAAGAGCAATGACTTTTTATTCTGTTTATTTTGAAAAAAAAATTGCAACTGGGACACAGACTCATGTATAACGGCACCTTATAACTGCTTGATGCAGAATAATACGCCAATTTTTGGTGGCACTATTATTAGTAATTAGATATATTAAAAACAATGACTAAACTCACACCCTTGATGTCTGTACCAGCAGGTAATGACATGCTATCAGCAGCAGGATTTAAGTTTAAATTAGAATCTATTTATTTGAAAATTAATTGTCACTTGGACACAGACTGATGTATAACGGCACTATATAAATGCTTGAAGCAGAACAATATGCCAATTTTTGAGATATAGAGATATATGCAAAACAATTTGTGATGTATTGTCCATGACATCTTTCAGAAGGCAGCGGAACGCCATCTTTACCAGGATTAATATTATTGAAGAAGATTTGTAAATGACGTGATGAAGATTGGTGATTCCCAAATTAATGTAAGAACTGTATAGTTAAAGCAACACTCGCGGCACTGCCAGTGCCTGCCTCACTAACACACTGACACTGACTCCTATCTCTCTCTAAAATCTCTCTCTATCTAATTACTGTAATTCTAACTATCTATGCTCTTCTCCTCACTATAAAACACATTCTCTGATACTAATTCACTATCAAACTGCAGCAGAATTCCCTGTTTGGACTGTTAATAGTGGATATGACTGTCATCCACTCAGTGACTCACATCTATACATCTCACGATTGACTGTGCTAGAGGGAGGGCTGCCTGTATTATAAGGAAGCCCACCGGGACACCGTTTAATGTCACGTGATCTTTCTTGTCTTCTCCTAATCTGTATAATGGCGACCACCGTTTTGAGTGTATATAGGATGAATCTCAAAAGTTTTGGATTTGCAAAATCTAAACTATTGAGAAATTTGTAACAAACTTGATTTGTGTAGAATCGATTCAGTCATCTCTACTTGGCAGTCTTCGAAGACGCTGTGAACAATATTTTTAGGGATGCTGTGGGCAAATTTGAGGAAGTGGGCTTGGACAACATTTATTCTAGCAGCCATGTGGCACATTAACAAACAGTATTACAGAGAATATAAGAGAATCATCTGTATGACAAACTAGAAAACTGTGTCTTTGATGAACAGTAGCTCATTTATCTTGGGTACATTGAGTCATCTGCATAGTTTTTGATGGATCCTGTTAATGTTCAACCCAACACATTGAAGAGATTGAAAATATTTTTTAGGGCTTGCCAACTACTACAGGAAATGTATCAAGGGTTTTTCATGAATTGGCAAAACCTCTCACTGATTTGACCAGGCAAATTTTTCTCAGTGGAGGCCTAAAGCTGTTGAGGCCTTTGCTAAAAAACAATCCTTTATGGGAGCGCCAGTGCTCAAACCGCCTCGACCCACACCAACCATTTGCCGTAGAGGTAGATATTTCTAAGATAAGGGTAAAATCAGTCCTGTTGCTTGTCGTCAGACTTTAACCAAGCTTCATCCCTGTGTTTACTATTCCATGAAAGTTCTTCTCTGCAGAGAGGAATAATAACATAAGGAACATTAATTGGAGTCATTATTTAAAAGGGACTGAACATCAGATTGTGCTCGTCACTGACCATAAAAATCTATTATATTGAGTTGGCCAGAAAATGCAATCCCAGGTAGGCTGGATGGCCACTAAATTTACTTTCATTATAACATTTAGGCCCTGTTCATACAGAGTTTTTTTGCCATGGTTTTTGCTGTAAAAACCGTGGAAAAAACCGTGGCAAAAAACGACCGAAATTGACTCCCATTGATTTCAATGGGAGGTGGAGGCGTTTTTTTACCGTGAGTAAAAAACAAAACGCTTGCGGTAAAAATAAGCAACATGCCCTATCTTGAGGCATTTTTCGCGGAATTTCACTTTGTCTCTTGAAGAAATAGGAAAAAAAACACTTTAAAAAAACGCGGCAAAAAACGCGGCTAAAATCGCAGCAAATACGCATCAAGAAACGCGTGTGGTGCAAAACCATCTAAAGAAAAATACGGAGCTGATTTTTCCAGGCCTGACCCCATTGTGGTTTCCATCTTCTGTACATCCTTATCATTAAATTAAAGAGACTTATGTTTCCTGTTGCAATCGTACTTCCAATTGTTCCCTTGGTGTCTGATTTCAATGGAAAATACGCCGTTCTGTTCCGACGTTTGCGAAAAACAAGTGCATATCACTTCTTGAGCCGTTTTTGGAGCCGTTTATCATAGACTCTATAGAAAACCAGCTCCCCAAATGACCGTAAAAAAACGCAGCGAAAAATGCGAGTGGCTTAAAAAAACGACTGAAAATCAGGAGTTGTTTTCCCTTGCCCTGTATGTTCAGACGTTTTTGAGTTTGCGTGCGCACATACCCTAATACTTAGTGATGAGAAGGTGGATTTCAGACTATATCAGACAATATGTTGCAGTACTTGATCATAGATGTTCCCTAATATAACACAACTAAACCAATACAATATGAGCAACAGTAAAAACAATAAATAGTAAATAAGCATTACCCAAAGTTACAGGCATAGATATGAACATCAAATATAATGTTGGAAACATTGACCTCAAACATCACCTAGCATGTTCTTATTTTTTAGAAAGAATATCTATATAGGATATGCTCTTTATAGAATGTTACTAATGAAACAATTCATGGAGCAGAAATTCCCTGACGGAAAAGAAGGGATAATAATTTTAGCTAAACTAATCTGTGTTCACATTAATAAATAGTACCATCCCTGTTTTATTGGCAGGTTAGACTACTTGTTTCTTCTTGTATAGCTAACCAATTAATGGAATTGTATCAAAATGACTCAGGGGGAGATATATCACAACTAGTGCATTGGAAAGTAGAGCAGTTGCCCATGGCATCTAGTTAGGTTACTTATTTTCTTCTTCACCTTTAAAAAGTGAGTTCTAAAATCTGATTGGTTGCTATGGACCACTACTTCATTTGTTGTGCACTGGTTTTGTTTTATCTCCCTATTAGGGTTTACCAATGGAGAGTTCATATTGGAATTTTGATGGTGATACATAGTGGTCAGTAACAAATTGTAATGTTTAACAGCAGTAGTAGAAATTTTTCTGATGGTTAAATCTGCAGAGAAAAACATTTAAGCAGTGGTTCGTAATTGAATTTCAGCTCAAATAGAATTCTATGTAATTCACTTACTTATGTTCGAGAATCCCAGACTGGGAACTCACAGATGGTAAACGAGAACTTTTTATTGTATTAGGAAACCAGAAATGTGAAGCTGCCCCAAGGCAGCCCGAGGGTAGAAGTACAGTAAAATAATGAATACATACATGGCTTTTGTTACTGTTTATATTTATCTGGAAGTCACGCTTAAATCTGGACACTACTGTACATGTAGGCTGCTTGTACACGGCAGTATGTAGGTCAGTATGTTGCATCAGTATTTGTAAAATAAAACCAGGAGTCAAACATAAACAAAGAAAAAGTATAATGGAAAAATCTGTACCTCTTCCGTATTTTGGACCCACTCCTGGTTTTGTCTTACAAATAGGGAAGCAAAATACTGACCAAACTACTGCCGTGTGAAAGAGGCATTACAGTAATTTTTTTCACAAATCTCTTCAGCACATCAAGATTGGATTTTGCCTATTAAAAGTAATAAGTCATAGCAGGGCCATCTCTCATAGGAAATCACAATACATGTTAGCAAGATAATGCAATTTTCTCTCTGTATGTGAATGTGAAATAAATCATAGATTGGCAATGCTGCTAAATAAATTTAGAATCTAATTACAATGTGATATCAGAAAATTTGTATTTTTAGTGTTTTTGTAGAGATGAGCAAACTTTACAGTAGTCACCACTCCGATGATTCTGCAAATCTGTCTGTCTGGTGTGTAAAGCTGAGAATTTCAGATGGCTATTGTCTTATCGTTGGACGATAATGGCATAAGTTAAAGCAACATATCACCAATCAATCTCTGCTAAGATCTGTGCCCTTGTCTGGGCTTGGTAGGATGCAGATCTGTCGTTTGGTGTGAATGCCTTTCCATTTACAGAACTCCAGAATGAAAAAGTCTAAAACAGATCAACTTTTCCACAGGTATCTGTCTGGTAAAAGTCTGTC
This sequence comes from Rhinoderma darwinii, assembly GCF_050947455.1. Lineage (NCBI taxonomy): Eukaryota > Metazoa > Chordata > Amphibia > Anura > Rhinodermatidae > Rhinoderma > Rhinoderma darwinii. The sequence goes on from NC_134693.1 coordinate 59,565,176, forward strand.
ATGGTTGTTTGTATCACGAAATAGCACTAATAATTGACAGAAAATAGTCTGAATAAGTCTTTCCAGATGTTCAAAATCACTAGTGTATGGCGCGCTTAAAGGGGTTATCCGGGGACCAAAAATTGCATTGAAATAAAAATTTTTGTGGAACTAAGTAACTTACTAATGTACTTTAATTAAAAATGTTGTACTAAATGGTGCACTTCAAACCTCATGAATTATTCAGGAAGTGTTGGAGCTTTTCTAATAATGATGACGCTCCAACACGGCCCCACGTGACTGAGCTCTTGCTTCATGTGCTGTTCATGAACATGACTGCAAGGGGCTGTCACATTGCCTATTGCTTGAGTCATGAGCAGAGCATCAGCTAGCTCTTTACTTGGGACTCCAGCACTGCTCCCGACGTCCATATTTGGTCAATTCAGGGGTTTCCTATCGCTGGAGTCCCGGAGCAAAGCATCAGCTGATGCCCTGCCTGGGGACTCCACAACTTCTGCCCACGTCACTGTCAACTGTCCATATATAGACAGTGAAATCGGCAACAGTACTGGAGTTCCAGAGCAGAGCATCAGCTGATTTACTTAGTTTCACATAAATATATTATTGAAATGCAATTTTTGGTCCCCGGATAATCCCTTTAAGGCAGCAAATATTCAGCTGGTAAATCACAAATAACACATAGGGGGTAATTTATGAAAGGCTTTCCGATACTTTTGTAGCATTAAAAAGTTGCAAATTATAGTGCACACCATATTTGCACAATGATTTGAAACTTTATGCCATTTTACACTTCTCTCGCCACTTTTCAATAGTGGTGAGAAAAGTGGACGGGGTTTATTGGTATAGATTTACTATAATTGACATTAAAAAATTGCATAATTTATAGGGCTAATCTACGCCTGCTCATAGCAGATTAGCTCCATTCAATAGGGCTAATCTACACGTGGCTACTCAATCTTACTTTAGCATGGAAACCGCCTTTTTTCTGCAACACGGTTTTCAGGAAATTTCTGCAAATGTCCAATTTCCATCCCACGGGGCTTGCAGAAATCCATACATATGCTGCAGAAACAACAGGTAGCCTTAGGCTAGATTCAGACACAGTTTTTCCTAGCGTTTTCGTTGTTTGCAGCAGGTTTTTTTATTTCAAATTTTGCTGCCAGTGTTAGGGTATGTTCACACGCTAGCTGTCATTTACGGCTGAAATGACAGCCTGTTTTCAGAAGAAAACAGCTGCGTCGTTTCAGCCGTAAATGCTCCTCCTCGTAATATACGAGGCGTCTGTAACGCTCGTATATCTTGAGCTGCTCTTCATTGAGTTCAATGAAGAACGGCTCAAATTACGTGGCAAAGAAGTGCCCTGCACTTCTTTGCCGAGGCAGTCAATTTACGCGTCGTCGTTTGACAGCTGTCAAACGACGACGCGTAAATTACAGGTCGTCTGCACAATTCGTCGGCAAACCCATTCAAATGAATGGGCAGATATTTGCCGACATATTGTAGCCCTATTTTCAGGCGTAAAACGAGGCATAATACGCCTCGTTTACGCCTGAAAATAGGTCGTGTGAACCCAGCCTTACGTTAAAGTCCATGGTAAAATGTGATAAATACTATATACTCACAGTTTTGGTTTGTGGTGTTTTTTGTAGGGTTTTGAGGCTAAGTGCTGTTTTTTGTGGTTTTTTTTTCAAAACACAGCATGCTCTAGGTTTGGCTTTTTTCTGCCATTTTTCCATATACTACTCTATAGGTCTTCAAAAACTGTAGGAGAAACACATGTACAACATGACAATAAATGTAAAAAAAGTTTGGCATCAAACATTTCGTTTTCGTGTTACTTTTTGTTGCAGATTTCTGAGCCAAACACGGGAGTGGATACAAAAGAGAGGGGACATATTAGTCTTTCCTGTGGCAATAAGAATTTAATTTCTGATGTGTCCATGGTAGATCAGTTTTTATTACTTTAGTGGAATCTGGCGGGTTTTCAGTTTGGTTTACTGAGTAAAAGCCACAAACTTAATGGGGCAGAAGCTAACAGAAGCCAAGTGATGGCACAAAAATCTCATTAAACGTGACCAGAAAATAGAAGGAAAAAAAATCATAATTAATATGAGCCATTATTTTTAAAGTGTAGCATGTCTTACATGCCTGAGCTATTTTAAATTTGGACAATTTACTTAAATGTTTACCAATAATACTTATTGTATCATTGTCTCCAATTTTTCAATTACCGTATTTTCGGACTAATACAATGCCAGCCACAGTGCCCCGTAACATTGTCAGACACAGAAATACAAGATATTGGCAGCTATAGTGCTCTGACCCTCCCCTAAACTCACCAGACATCAGAGATGTGGAGAGGCAGGGGTTAATAGTGATAAATCTGCTATGCTGCTCTGTACATAGGAGGGGGCGTGGCTAGAAGGTCCTTGCAGATTAGTACCTGCACAGATTTACTATGCTGTGTACTAATGTCTGTGTTATTTGCTCAATAAACAGTCGGAATTGACAGAATTCTGTGTGTAAGATGTGACTGTTCAGTGAGCAGATAACACAGAGATCTTTTACACACAAGACATGCTGCTTCCATTACACTACACTGCAAGGACCCTTGAAGCTCGGAGCTCAGTCTCCTGCTCTTGGCATCTGTTTGCCTTCAGGCGATAAGATGCAGCAGAAGATTACAGCTCAGATTCTAAGATAAAAACTGCGTCTTATAGTCCAAAACATACGGTATATGTTCATGGACATGTGCATGTGTACAACCATTTTTGTTGATTTAGTGCATCTCAAATTAAAAAAATAAAAACAATATGAAATTACAATCAAACCCTGTGTGTAGTCTAACCCTGCAGTCATGTGTTTCTCTCTTCCATCTGCCTCCTCTTCTTGCTAAATACTGTCTGAAGTGAAAGGTGGTAGAGGGAATGGAATCCACATCGGCAGGATGAATCTACACACAAGATTTGTTTATAGTCTGTAACAATGAAGACACACACGTCTGCATACGAGCTGTATATACAAAACGGTAGGATTTCTTATTACGATCATTTGCAAAGTTGATTCATTATGCAGTGGTACAATAAAAACATGGATGCAAAAGTGTATATAGTCTTTATAAGTAGTTCTCTAACATAAATGCAGTAACATTTATAAAACATAGTATCCTAATTTATTATAGTTTGTTATTCCTAATATTATATTTACAATTATCGGAAACTAAAATTTAAAACAGTAAGGCTCTTTACAAACTTCATTTTATATGTATTGCTTCTCAGTAACTAACCAGCTACTGTAATTCATATAAGTGATATTGACGCGCCATTGCCAACATTGTGCAAAATGTACTCTTTCTAGTTTAATTGGATGCATTTTAATAATGTACTGATAGTCTTAATAGAAGTTATTCTGAATCAGCTTTACAGTTTGTACAAACCATGTTCCGGCTGTAATTGAATCATTAATAACTGTTTGTTAAATGTGCTCCACATTGACTGTATACTGATTAATAATTAACTTTGTGTATGTTTTTTTCCCTTCAGATTACTAGGGAACAAAATTATCCACAGCGAATCAACTGTAGTATTATTAACCATCATGTTTTTACAACTGATTTAATTTATGAAATGCTTAATTTTTAACACCTTTGGTGCATTGTGATTTTTATAAAGTAAGCAATTAAAATGCTTTCTTTTAAAAATGAGTAGTACATATCAATATTTGGAACTTTGTAATATATCTCCGTGAAGAGAAATGGCATCTTCCTCAAATTCCAGCAGCCTGTAGTTCCCATTTCCATGCCTGCAGGTTCCTTGTATGTTTACGAATCTCTTCAGTCACCAAAACATCAGTCTAGTGTAAAACAGTATACATTAGACAGGAGGAGGGTCAAGGGGAGATGCCGCTCCAGTGCCTGTGTGACTGCATGCTGTGATTAGGGGGGGGGGGGGTGTTGAAAAAACATGGGGAATTTCTGGTTCAGATCACACAGAACAACTCAACATCACACTAGAAAGTGCCCATCCATTCAGTTAGACTGGAGAGAGAAAATATGCATGAGCGGAAGAGTGATTGTGTTTTTTTGTTTGTTTGTTTGTAATGAAAGTTATGCTTTTCATTTGTTTCAAATATATTTAGCTGTAATTTTAATGATTATGAGATTATTTTTGGGCAAATAGGAAAAAGTCCAAACAATCATGCATTTTGCATACAACAATCAGCCTTAACATTCAAAAACAACCTGCCTAATATTGTGTAATACGCAGCCCCATAAATAGTAACCTACAATGCACTGTGTGTTCTGATGCCTTTCTATGATGGCCAGCATTAACTTTTTCAGCAATTTGGGCTATAGTAGCTCTTCTTTGGGATCAGACTAGACAGGCTATTCTTCCATCCCCACATGCATAAATGAGCTTTGAGCATCCATGCTGTCGTCGGTTCACCAGTTGACCTTCCTTGGGCCACTTTTGGTAGGTACTAACCACTGGATACCAGGAACTTCCATTATGAACCAGTCATCTAGCCATCACAATTTGGCCCTTGTCAAAGTAACTCATATCCTTACATTTTCCCATTTTTCCTTCTCCCAACACATCGACTTCAAGTACTGACGGTTCACTTGCTGCATAATATATCCTACCCCTTGAAAAGGTGCCATTGTAATGAGATAATCAATGTTATTCACTTCACCTGTCAGTGGTCTTAATGTTCTGGATGATTGGTGTAAAGTACACCAATAGTACTACTATACTACTAGACTTATGTGGGGCTTGCATAAACCAGACAAACCAATGACTAAAAATATTGTCCCATGAGGACAGCCCCTTTCCATATGCTCTGTGCATATGGAAGTCATGGAATCTTACTCCCACTTGAGCGGAGATTTACAGGAGAAATGTGTGGAAATATGTGGTCACATTCATCAGATGTAACAGTATTAATCTGCTAATAGGGATTTTTTTTAAGATAAAGAATTATTGTCTAGACAGGGCAATCAATTAAAGCACATGAAAATTCTACTGGAGTTGTCACTAATCACAGTAACGAACTAGAATAAGTAGGATATACTAAGTTGAAAGAAGTCATAGGCCCCTTTGCAAAACTTAGTGTAATCCACACCCACCTCTAAGTAAATTCATAACAGATCTCCGGTATATCCACAGGATCGCTGTAGCCAAGTATTGGCCTCAGTCATCCTTTGCAGTATGCCCACTAAGACCAGTGAGTCATAGCTATGGGGTATGTGGACCCACTGGGCCACTTTGCCATAGTGTAGTAGCAGCTCATCAAACAAAATGTCAATAATAGTCACCAGGAAGAAAGTACATGGGTTTCTGGCTTGTGCCGGATAATCAGAAGCAGACTGGTGCCGGACTATCGTAAGCTGGCTTGTGCCGGACTATTGGAACTTGTCTTGGATATTCTACTTGAACACATAAGTCGTCTCGGACAATAGACTTGATCACAGAAGTTGTATCAGACAATGGACTTGAACACAGAAGTCGTCTCGGACAAATGAACTTGAACACAGAAGTCGTCTTGGACAATGAACTTGAAACTGGATACGGGATGAGGGATAAGGGATACAGGATACAGCTAAGGAACCATTTGCTTGACTAACACTAGGAAAACACAACATTGCTCAGGCAAAGTGGAAGTGAGCACAGTACAGGCAACAGCAGGAGGAGAGAGCATTGTGTGCCGTCGTCTCTGTGGGAGGAGACACCGGCCAGGATCCAAAGGCCTGTGGTTGCGGCTGCCAGTAGGTGAGATATGCTGGCGGTCAGCGACCGCGACATAACATAGTGATTGGCTGCAGCGATCATGTGGGTATGCAAGCATATCGTCGCTACAGCTATGTCAATACACAGCAGCGGGAAGGAATGGAAGGAGTGGAGCTGGAATGACTGGGACCTGTGAGGTGAGCAATGGCTCTGTTTTTTTTTCTTTATCCCTCCTACCGTGGACGATTTTTTAAATAACTCAGAAAACCCCTTTAACTTCAATGTTTGATATTTTACAGTGAGTGCAGGGTTTCTGAACAATGACAGATAGGGCAATAGCCAGAAATCGGGGAAAAGTGGTGTCTTATAGGTGAAAAAATTTATATTTTTTTAGTAAGAAACATTCCAAAGCTTTTATTTTTTTTTTTGGACTGCACTATTTATTTATGGAAAAAAAAAAGTTAAATTGATAGATACACATTATATAATATTATCTTTACAGATTGTATTCTGTGCTCAGGACTTATGTGTTGCATTTGTCTGATTAAAGCCACTCAATAGCTCTGGTATTTGAAGCCTAGATGAACATTGGACAAATACGTTATAGTTTTGTTTCATGCTTCAACATTTTAGATTATAACCTTTTATACAATTGGTATTCTACAAATGGTATTTATTTATTTATTATTATCCACTGTGAAAAAAAATAAAAGCTTTTCATCTCAAAACCATTTTAATATCGAAAAACAAACTTAACTGAAAAAGTTCACTAACCTAAAAAGGATTATATAACATAATGGTAAAATTTACATATTCACCTTTACTACTGTCAAATGATACAGTATTAATTTTACAATAATATATTAAAAGTTCAGAGTCATGACTGTATTTTACCAAGTTACGCTTGATATCTGAAATAAATCAAAAAGAGAAGAGCCTCATGGTGCAGAATCCCAAAACAAAGGGGAATGGGTAAACCAGGTGTAAGAAATATCCTCACCTGGGCAAGTTGTGCAGTATCCAGGCACCAGTGATGAAGGCACCAGTCCGGCGCTGAAACGCGTTGCCTCAATAAATACTTTATTAATACCTAACCAATTTATTTTCCACCCTGGATTAAGTATTACCAAGTTAGTCAAGGTCAGAATGTGTTATGACCAAAAACATATTGTCCTCTCACTGATAAGGAAATTATAGTAATAAGAAGAAACATAATAAAAGAGGAATCCATATACTCCCACACAAACCAGTTAACACAGAAAGATACTGAGTAATTACTTAAAATCAAGCCAAACAGCTGTTGTTTCCATTCATATTAATCTTATTGAGCTTGAAAAATATAACTTTTTTTTAAATTATTTTCTAATGAGATGTTTTCCATGTGGTGCCATCTTTCTCCTTTGAGTAATGCAAGATATTGGATCAGGGCCACAAAAAATAACATTATAAAGTTGAGATTATCCAATTTCTCTAAGGCTGTGATTGTTTGATAGATAATCTGTGACCTTCGCCTTTTGAAATGAGATGGCAGAATAATATCGGAGCTTCAATTGGCATTGGTTTTAGCTTAAAATAAAAAGTATCACTTAAAAAAGGGTTTTTCCAGGTGGGTAAAAATAACATTGTCCAATAAAATTCTTACCATTCAGATTGCCTTTAGAACTATTCACCGTCTTCCACCACATCTGTTAACACTCTTTTGTGCTTAGATGAGCGGGGCTGATAATGACATTATGACCACAATGACGTTACTACAGCAGCCCTTGGCTGGCCTGCTCATATCCACATCATCATTTAAACAAGTGTAAACAAGAGGAAAATGTAACAATTCTAAAGGTAAATATATGAAAAATGTTATCTTTTGCCCTATTTTTTTTTTTATCCACAGAAAACCATTTTGACTTTCATGTAGTTAACCCCTTAATGACCAGGCCTATTTTGGCCTTAACGTCCAAGCATTCTTTTTAGTTTTTTCCTCCCCACCTTCCAAGAGTCATAACTTTCCTTCTTTGTTACGTTGACATAGCCATATAAGGGCTTGTTTTCTGCGGCACAAGTTGTATTTTTCAACTGCACCATTTTGGGTGCATATATTATATTGATAAACTTTTACATTTTTTCTGGGAGGGAATTGAAAAAAACCCCAGCTACTCCAGCATAGTTTTTGCATTCTAAAAGTGACTATATATATGTATATATATATATATATATATATATATATATATATATAGGAGATTATATAGCAGTAATGAGCAGTGTAGCTGAGAATCCAGCACTGGGGTGACATATAACCCTTATCAGGAGGCTGCAGCATGGAGGACATTATACAGCAGTACAGACCAATGTAGCTGAGAATTCAGCACTGGGATGATAAAGAAGTCTTGCCAGAATGTCTGTGTGTTCCTCACTTTGCTCCTGCTTCCTCCCCCTGCTGACCCTTCCCCTCTCCATAGACTTGCATGCAGCATGTCTGTATGACTCACATATTCTCTCTGCTCCCTCCTCCTGCTCCCTCTTCCCTCTCCTCAGAAAGTTATAGGCATGCAATGAAGAAACACATCTCCACGTTCTGCAGTCCGTCTCCTCTGCTTTGTAACCAGGGATGGCCAATGCTTGACAACAGGGGGTGGACAGCAGATTACAGGAAGGGAGACACTTAGTGGCGGTAACTTCACACAAAATGTGCATGGGTAAAATTGAATTTTAACAGTAAGTAAATTAAAAAATAGTTTTATATCAGGTATACTATTAGATCTGCATAAGTTGTTTGAAAAGTTAATATTAATTTAAGAACAAAATTTAAATATGCCATACACATTCTATTGTATATAACCTTACTGTTAATACTACAGTGCTTTTTATTAAATATGGGAAACTATGCTATACTGGGTCAAATTTAATAATAAAATAATAATACACATCAAGATCAGATCAATTCCTCATTCTCTGACCTCATTTAGCAGATTTTCTATGCTATTATCCAACCTCTAAGGCTTCATACTCCCAACATTTGCTTCAATTATAATACAGATTTAGAGGTAACATATTCTATTATGCTCTGAGTTCAGATGTCAGCAAGTTGTATTGCTAGCACCTGGTATATGTGACCAGAATCGTGAGTCTCTTGGAATCAACGATCACCATATCAAATTGTATCGGTGTCCTGCCCCTTTGCCATTGCTTCATGATGCCCTAGGTACCTTCATGGTCTACCAATAACCCTGAATTGTTTTTTTTTATAAAACTTGCTGGCTTTTAGTAGCTGCTAAATATTTGATTATATGGTAAAAGTAATTCAAAAGAACCGCAATTGAACCCCTTAATGACCTACCTATTTTAAACATTAATGGCCAAGCTATGTTTTAAGTTTTTCCATCGTTGCATTCCAAGTGCTATAACTTTTTTAGTTTTGCGGTGACATAGCTGTATAAGGTCTTGTTTTTTTGCGGGACAAGTTGTATTTTTTAATAGCACTATTTTGGGGTACATTTAATTTATTTATTCACTTTTATTAACTTTTTTAGGGGGGGAGTAATAGAAGAAAACCATAAATTTCCCCATTAGTTTTGCGTCTTAGATTTACGCCATTTACTGTGTGGTATAAATAACATAATAAATTTGTTTTTGTGTCGCCATGTTTTAGAAGCCATAATTGTTTTATTTTTCTGCCGATGCATTTTTCTGCTTGTTTTTTGCAGGTCGACTTCTAGTTTTTATTGGTACCATATTGGAGTACATGCGACTTTTTGATCACTTTTTATTAAAAAAAATTGTAGGCAGGATAAACAGAAAACAGCAATTCTGGCAGTGTTTTTTGTTTTATTTTTACAGCGTTCACCGTGTGGGTTAAATAATGTAATTGCTTCATAGGTGGGATTTTTATGGATGCGGCGATACCAAATATGTGTAATGTTTAAATTATTTTTTTGTTTTTTCATATTAAAGTATTTTATAAGGGAAAAAGTGGGTTTTTCATTTTTTTTATTTTGGATTTTTATTTATTTATTATTAACTTTATTAAACTTTTTGATAACTTTATTTTTAGTCCCACTAGGGGACTTCGCTATGTGATCTTCTGATCGCTTTTATAATACACTGCAATACTTCGGTATTGCAGCGTATTATTGCCTGTCAGTGTAAAACTGACAGGCACCTGCTAAGTCATGCCTCAGGCATGGCCTAGCAGACATCCACTACATGCAGACCTGGGGCCTTTGTTAGGCTCCAGCTGCCATAGAAACCATCGGCACCCTGTGATTGCAATTGCAGGGTACCGATTGGGTGAGAGAGGGAGCAGCCTCCCTCCAAAACCACTTGGATGCGGCGCTCGCTATTGAGCGCTGCATCTAAGGGTTTAAATGGGTGAGATTGGTGTTGAAATCGATCATGCCCATTAGAGCAGGTGCCCGGCTGTTTATAGACCATCTGACACTCGCTTTAACCGGCACAGGACACCCGTTCAGGGCTTATGACACAGCGCCGTGGAAAGGCGGCGCTCTGGCATAAGTACCCTTAATTGCCGTACTGGCGGTCGTTAAGGGGTTAAATTGTAACAAATTCACCGACTGGCATCTCACTATAAATAATCATGTAAAAATAGTAGTAGACAGTGACAAAAGTATATTTGCAAAAAAAAATGTTTTTCACTAGCATAAAACTATCATTTAAAATTGAGCATTACACAAGGTGATGTATATAACCCGTGTAGGGGTAATGCAATTCTGGAATACTGACTAATTTCAGTCGACTTTTGTGGTACAGCATGTACTTTCAGTATAGTCCAAAATAAAAATAAAAACAGTTGAACAGTGTATGAATTCAAATTTATATACATTTTTAAATGTGACCCATGCAGGTGCGGTGTCGCCATGGCCGCCATGCGGAGCGTCAAGTAATAGAGCAGGGACTCACTTTAAAGAGGTTGCCATGAAGTGGCAAGTGGACTTACACAATTTGATAAAAATGTTAACAAAGAACCTCATGTTCATGTTTATAAATTTTTTTGCTTAGCAGCTATATATCAGTGTTTATATTGTGGATGTGCAGTCCATGTATTTTTCTATAGCACTGGTATACAATACAGTCTGTCTCCCTCATTTATTTGGTTTTTATTTGGTACCAGCACTCTGCACATTCGGCCCAGGTGATTTTAATTAGCGAAAGACCTCATGAGTGTTTCTGCTCATGTGCTCTCAGTTTGCCACTGGGGGCGCATGCAAAGGTGAGCTTATTTTATCTGTTCACATGTTGTGGTGCTGTGAGGTGGTAATCTGTTGCTGTGATACTTTACTTGTGGGGGGACATGGCATAGAGCCAAGGTGGCTTGGGCCGGCCTGGAAGCATGGGTACATTTGGGCCTCTGGGTTGCTCAATCGGCAGGTGCTCTGTGGCAGTGGCCGCCATGCAGTGCTGTAACTAATAGTGTAGGGACCTACTTTAAAGAGATTGCCGGGAAGTGGCTAGTGGGCTGACACAACTTGATCAAAATGTTAACAAAGAACCTCACGTTCATGTTTATAAGTTTTGTACTTAGCAGCTATAGATCAGTGTATATATTGAGGATGTGCAGTCCATGTCTTTTTCTACAGCACTGGTATTTTTAAATGTAACCTAAACCAACTATTGTATAAAAAGTGAACTTAAAGTTTCATAATATGCCTTATTGACGTGTATGCAATAAAGTCATTAGTCCTGTAAAATGTGTTCATTTACTTGTCTTCTTCTAGTCATAAAATCGATGTCCAAAAATTAATACATAGTAACAAAGAAAGCCAGAAGCAATTTTCATGTAATAACTATTCCATATCTGTTTCATATCCAATAAAAATGCAAAGTAAAGTATATATAACTATTTGAAAGGTAAAAAAAATATTCTTGGGAAAATGTAAGTATTTGTGATGAGTATTGTAGCTAGGCATTGTTTTTTTTAACTCCTTAAGGATGGCGGCCTAGTTTTGGCATTAAAGGGAATGTGTCACCTATACTTTTTTTTTTCCTAATTAAAACCAGTGATATATACAGTGGAGGAAATAAGTATTTGATCCCTTGCTGATTTTGTAAGTTTGCCCACTGTCAAAGTCATGAACAGTCTAGAATTTTTAGGCTAGGTTAATTTCACCAGTGAGAGATAGATTATATATAAAAAAAAAAAAGAAAATCACATTGTCAAAATTATATATATTTATTTGCATTGTGCACAGAGAAATAAGAATTTGATCCCCTACCAACCATTAAGAGTTCAGCCTCCTCCAGACCAGTTACACGCTCCAAATCAACTTGGTGCCTGCATTAAAGACAGATGTCTTACATGGTCACCTGTATAAAAGACTCCTGTCCACAGACTCAATTAATCAGTCTGACTCTAACCTCTACAACATGGGCAAGACCAAAGAGCTTTCTAAGGATGTCAGGGACAAGATCATAGACCTGCACAAGGCTGGAATGGGCTACAAAACCATAAGTAAGGCGCTGGGTGAGAAGGAGACAACTGTTGGTGCAATAGTAAGAAAATGGAAGACATACAAAATGACTGTCAATCGACATCGATCTGGGGCTCCATGCAAAATCTCACCTCGTGGGGTATCCTTTATCCTGAGGAAGGTGAGAGCTCAGCCGAAAACTACACGGGGGGGAACTTGTTAATGATCTCAAGGCAGCTGGGACCACAGTCACCAAGAAAACCATTGGTAACACATTACGCCGTAATGGATTAAAATCCTGCAGTGCCCGCAAGGTCCCCCTGCTCAAGAAGGCACATGTACAGGCCCGTCTGAAGTTTGCAAATCAACATCTGGATGATTCTGAGAGTGATTGGGAGAAGGTGCTGTGGTCAGATGAGACTAAAATTGAGCTCTTTGGCATTAACTCAACTCGCCGTTTTTGGAGGAAGAGAAATGCTGCCTATGACCCAAAGAACACCGTCCCCACTGTCAAGCATGGAGGTGGAAACATTATGTTTTGGGGGTGTTTCTCTGCTAAGGGCACAGGACTACTTCACCGTATCAATGGGAGAATGGATGGGACCATGTACCGTCAAATCCTGAGTAACAACCTCCTCCCTCCACAGGACATTAAAAATGGCTCGTGGCTGGGTCTTCCAGCACGACAATTACCCGAAACATACAGCCAAGGCAACAAAGGAGTGGCTCAAAAAGAAGCACATTAAGGTCATGGAGTGGCCTAGCCAGTCTCCAGACCTTAATCCCATCGAAAACTTATGGAGGGAGCTGAAGATCCGAGTTGCCAAGCGACAGCATCGAAATCTTAATGATTTACAGATGATCTGCAAAGAGGAGTGGGCCAAAATTCCATCTAACATGTGTACAAACCTCATCATCAACTACTGAAAATGTCTGACTGCTGTGCTTGCCAACAAGGGTTTTGCCACCAAGTATTAAGTCTGGTTTGCCAAAGGGATCAAATACTTATTTCTCTGTGCACTATGCAAATAAATATATATAATTTTGACAATGTGATTTTTTTTTCTTTTTTTTATATAATCTATCTCTCACTGGTAAAATTAACCTAGTCTAAAAATTCTAGACTGTTCATGTCTTTGACAGTGGGCAAACTTACAAAATCAGCAAGGGATCAAATACTTATTTCCTTCACTGTATATGTATTTTTTTTTCTAATTTTTTAAATTTTTTGATTGTATATTTTTAATTCTATTTCCTGTACATGATAATGGGGGCAGACATCTTGTCTGAGTTGCTGTTAACAGCATTTAGATAAATGCTTTTCTGCAGCCACATGGACCATAGGTAACAATAGTATGGATCTAACCCATAGATTTCTATGGGAGAGTTTTCTAGGCATGCTCTGTGACCTGTACAGAGGTCATTATACAGGAAGGCATAGGAGGGGAGCTGGGTACATCACCTATTGTCAATGGTGGATCCTGAATTATCTATATAAAGGGCTTACCTTTCATTGTGATCCTGCCTGTGATGATAATGATGACTGCTGAGAAGTGATCTCTACAGAACAGGAAGGATCAGTGACCAGAGTGATAAATGCAAGATTTCCGGATAATTTTTTTATATTAAATTCTTAAAAAATATGTTTAATATAAAAACTTGATTTAAAAAAGCTGTCATTTTCTGATGACACATTTCCTTTAAAGACACACTTTTTCTTTTAGTTTCGTTTTTTCATCTCATCAAGCCATAACTTTTTTAAAACATTGTTTTTTTATCGAGTTCAAAATAGTCTTGCATATGTCAATCAAATACTTTCAAAAGCATCTTAATTGATTCAACAATAAAGGAGTTGTCCGGGCATGGGGCGGTTTTACTGATGACCTATCCACAGTGCCGGAAGCAGATGGCTCCGTACACTGTATAGCGGCCGTGCTGCAGTATTCACTTGAATAGGAGCAGAGCTGCAGTACAGCAACATGGCCACTGTACTGTGATCGGAGTTATTTGGCTCCGTCATGGACATTCAGTTCCGGGAGGCAGCCAAAACAGCTGATTGGTGTGAGGTCCGGTTATTGGTCCCCCACCAATCATATACTGATGACCTATCCTGTGGATAGCTCATGAGTATGAAAAACCACCCTGTGCCCAGAAAACCCCTTTAAAGGGAGTATACAAAACAGGAATAAAAAAAACTATGGTGAACTATGGGTATATAGTAAGAAAAAGTATCTTTAAAATGTTTCCATCTACATAGCCATATAAGGGCTTATTTGTTGTGTGATGAGTTATAAATTTAATGGCACCCTTTTGGGGTACATATAATGTAGTAAACAACTTTTATTGATTTTTTTGGGGATGTAATAAAAAGAAACTAGCAATTTTGCCATTGTTTTTTTGTTTTGTTTTTATGAAATTTAACATGTGGTATTAACTCCTGCCCGGCATTTGTCGTAAGTATATGTCAATGAAAGCTAGTGCTTCCCGCAAAATGTTGCATACTTACAACAAGGAGGGTTGTGGTTATTGTGAAAAAATGGACAGTAACAAAGTATATATGGCTGCTGTCCCTGACAGCAGACCATCTTTCCTTGTCCCACAGAGGGTCATCAATTCCCACGATGACTGCATGGTAGGCTTAGATACATGGCCCAGCTAACAGTATTACACCATGATACTGTCTGCTGGGCCCATTTCTAAGCCTACCACATAATTGGCTTGGATACATGGTCCATGTGTGATACTGTCTGCTGCGCCCTGTGTCTAAGCGATCACTATAATTTTGACATTATAACCATAATGCACAGTGCCAGCCACGTCATGACCCCACACAGGGCCGTATACTGAGTTGATGCTGCCTTAAGCACGTTTAGAGGTGACGACCCTATAACTCCTGAAGTTACGGAAACACGGTGGCTCGCTGACATTGCGGCTCCAGCTCTGGATCCAGGAAAAGTAAGTATAATAATTGCTTTGCTATTTTACGTATTTCAATTTTTTTTGTTTGTTTTTTTTGCAGGTTTGGTTGCCGGACTACTTCAGATTCGAGGACTACTTCAATGACGGCATTTTATTTATTCTCAATAAAATGGCTAACAAGGGTTGTGTCCAGGTTTTTTATTTCAATAAAATATTTTTTCTATGCTTTTGTGTTTTTTTAATTTATTACTACTGCCGTAGTAATGGTCGCTGTCTAATTGACAGTGTCTATTACTAAGGCGGGGCTAAGTGTTGGACTAATTCCAATAATTTCTGCAAGAAAAACTTGTGGGGTCAAAATGCCCACCATACCCTAAAATAAATTCCTAATGGCATATTCTAAAGGTATGTCATCACTTTATTAGATGGGAATAAGCCTTTAATTCAGACCTTACATCTGAACCTAAATTTAGACCCTAGACCAGACCCCTAAATTAATCAGACACAAGACCCGTAAATTAGTTCAGACCCCAGACACCTTAAATTAATCAAACCCTAGAGCCCTATATTAATTCAAACCCCAGACCAGATGCTTAAATTAAATCAGACCCCAGATGAGGGAAAAAAAAATGCACACTACACCATACATACTCACCGACACTACACTATACCACACACATACACACAGACACTAGACTACACACACATAACTTACAATCCTCCTCGTCCTCTGCAGTGCCTGGGTGCAGGACCTATAGTTGTGTGACTGTGATCTCACAAAAGGTCCTGAACCCTTTCTTTTTGCTGTTTTGTCTGAAATTATGTGTCTCTGCAAAATTGCTGCAAATTTGAGGCAAAACCGCAACATGTCGAAATATGCATGGGTGGCATCTTTTTGTTAATTTGCTGTCCCTGCAGTTAGGATAGAATGCAGCCTCAGACGAGGTGCTCACCTCGCCTTATGGATGAGTCCCAACGAGGGCAACCTATATAATTTTAGGCAGGTGGTTGTAATGTAATGGCTGAACTGAACCGAAATGTATTTCTCTTTGCAAAGTACTGGTCAATATGGCGTCTGTCTATCTACATACAATTTCCTTTTCAGGTTATGTGCTGAAATCATTTCAATCAATTTTAAACTTGTGATCTGTACTATGAAATCAATAAAGTAACAGAACAGGAGAATACTAAGAAATGTGCATACTTTATATCTTCTTTAGAGAATTTATTATTATTTAGAACTGCTGACTATAGAATTATGCAAGATTATTAAATGGTGCTTGAACATCAGATTAGGACATCAAGCAAAAGAGAAGGACATATGGCTCAGTATTATATTTTTACCCACAGCCATTGCTAGCCAGAGATTTTCTGTTGATTTGTACAAAATCTCCTGATTAGATTCTTCAACCATCTGCAGTTGATCTGCAACATATGAAAATGTCAGCACAATGAAAAAGCATTCACACTTTTTGGAAAAACTGTAAAAGTTTGTAAAGACTTATGCAACAACAAACACTGTGCTTTGATGAGAGTTATATGGATTTCATAAACAATGTAAATATGCATAGATATGTTATAAGGGGCCTTAGTTGATATGTCGTAAAATTAGTCCCATTTTTCTTGTCAAGATAGAAAATATATACATTTTTATTTTAAACGAGGGAACACAAGGCATGTAAGCCGCAGGTGTCAGACATCATGCCCACATGCGGTGACGAACAGGCACACGGTTTTTCCGGTAATGCCACAGTTTTACAGTTTAAATCATGCGTCCTTTTGTCACCCATATAAGCGTGGCTTTGGCCACCTGCGGCTGTCGTGCATGTGTTCTCAGGCTTAAAATTGAAAAAAACTTTTTTACAGCAATTTTAAGGATTTTACATACATTTACACTGATAATAATTGTATTGACATTTTGCAGACACTTAAGCCACAGAAACAAGAAATGGCTAGAAGAGAAAACTAACACATTCTACTATGTTTAAATATATACTGTAAACACTCAATTAAAACAGAGGGACCACATGTTATTTAATAACTAATATAATTCTGTGAATATATTTATTTGCCCTTCAAGATCATGTATAAACTGTCCTTTGTGAACCTGTAAATTCACAGGCTCAAATAATAGTACAACAATACTTGTGGTTGTGGGGCTAAAAAAATAAATGAACTCTTACTATACAAACATGACTATTATGTTTTGAACCAGTGATTACCTAAAATATTTTTTTTAATTTTTTTTTTTACTTTTTATACTATGTATAAGCAGAAACAAAACAAACCCTCATTGTTCCCAAGACAGGGTTTATTCAGGGTAGGAACACATTAGGCGTAAATACTGCGGAATTTCTGAAACAGATTTCATTGCGGAAAATTTTCAGCATAATACAGTAGCAGCAGTGTGTGTGAGATTTGAACAAATCTCATCCACACACAGCGGAAAAAATCAGTCACAAAACAGTTCATAAATTGACCTGGGGTGCATTTTTATTAACGCGCAGCATGTGTTGCGACTTTTGCAGTGAAAAAGGGAGAGACAAAAAAAGCTATTTTCTTTTATTTAAAATGAATAAAGAAGTGTGCGGCATGGCTGGCTAACTCGCTGAACGAGATGGCCGCATGAGTGGAACACTCTATATGAAGTTGGGATAATCCACAATAATCCACCCTTGTTTTAACACTAATCTGCCGTGTTCTGCACGAATATTAGTTCTGGGCATCAGGGGAACATTCTTAAAGGATAATCATCGCATTTCCAAGCTTCTAGACCTTGCAAAGAGGCCCGGACATCGTGGTCCCCGCCCGACCTAACCGATCTCTCCGACTTGCCTGCCCCCTTCCGGCTGATTCAACTTACCGGTGACTGACTTGGCTTGACACCACACTCCGGCACCAATCTCCTCCCAAACCCCTGAGTCTCAATGCATGTGAAATTGATAAGCGCCGTTAGCGCCTTGCGGCCTAACTCAGCACTAATCCACAGCCCAAATTTCTCACGACATGTTCTGGCATTCTACTAGCCATGGTAAAAGGTAGCAAGATGGAAGGTTGTGGCACTCCTAAGCAGCAGAAAAAAGCAGTCAGACATTGATAAATACCTTAGAAAAAGATCCCCATCCTCGAAAAGGATTAGTCATTAAAGCCACATTTATTCCACCTTCTCAACCTGAAGATATGGATTCGTCGGGTGAAAGTTCAGGAGAGGAATTTTTGAGAGGAGCTAGTTCCTCCATACATCTATCACAAAACACGAGTCATTTTAACAACTAACTATCATATGTAGAGGACCAAAGACCAAGACAACAGAGGGAGGAGAAATAATCTTCGTTTGAGAGGTATTCCAGAATCAATTGCCTCTCCTTATATTCTTGGAACCACTTATGCTATTCTGAAATCATTACTGCCTACTGAACGAGCGAACATGCTAGTCATAGAAAGGGCACACCGTGCTCTACGACTAAAACCAAAAGAAGGAGATCCCCCCAAACGTCATCTGTCGTCTTATGAATTACACTTACCGAGATATAGCACTCAGAACAGCTAGAGTTCTCACATGATGGCAATCAAATTTTTATCTATCAAGATATTTTTCCTGTGACTATGAATAAACACAGACAACTAAAGCCATTGACAGATGCTCTAAGAGCCCAAAATATCCTATGTCGCTAGCTATTACCATTTGGGATTTCATTCTCCCTGAATAGTTCAACGAAAGTCATCAGATGACCAGATGACCTAGGTCCCTTTTATGAGGAAATTGGTCTTAATCCACAAAACCCTCTGTCTTGGTTGCAAATTACAGACGTCGCATCTCTCCCAGATCCACCTGGATATGTCCCATGGCTAAGGACAAGACCAGCCATAAGAGGCTTTCAACATGGCTGGAACTCCACCCAGATGAAACTTGATAGTTGAGAGACTTGAATAATAATTGGCGCACTGTGGTATTTCAACATATGCTGCATTCTCTTTGCACTGGACGATCATCCTGATTATTCAGACCACTGTATTCTTTGTGAAGTCACAATGAGAAACTTGTTAGATGTTTTGGCTATATTGTATTATGATTTTTGTTTGAAGGTTCTTTCTGGATCTTGGTTATATTTGGGACTCAGGGGGAATCACAGTTGTCATAACTTCTGATTGTTTTATTTGTCTATACCCTCCTCGTCCACATAGCAGTGAGATTGGACTTCGGTTGTTACACTTGGAGATTGGAATTCTCAAGATTTATGCTTGAGAACATTATACACAATAATTATTGTTAAACATGTCTAATATACACATCACCACATGGAATGTAAAGGGGATGAATTCCCCCACAAAGAGATCTCGACTTTTTCAAATATTAAAAACTTAACACACGATGTAGCTATACTATATATTATATACTATAGAGACTCATGTTGTAACTGGGAAAACCCCTCCACTCCCCACTTCTTACTTTCCCAAATGATAGCACTCGCAGCATCCCACTTCTAAAAAAGGTGTATCAATTGCATTTAAAAAATCTATCCCATTCACTTATGTTTCCCAATTGTCTGATCCAGAAGGGAGGTTTCTATTTTTCAAAGGCTTTATAGAAAATACACTAGTCATGATTGCAGGTATGTATGCACCCAATATGCAACAAGTACCCTGGCTCGTTGACACTATAAAACAACTAAAACTCTTTCAATCTGGGATATGTATTTTGGGTGGTGACTTCAATATAACCTTAGAACCTTCTTCAGACTCATCTAAGGGTTACTCACAACAATCTTACAGGGGCTTAATAGCGATACATAGGACTCTATCGGGTATGTACTTCAGGGATGTAGATCCTTTTTTCAGACGGGTAAGGATTATACTTACTATTCTGCTCCTCATAATTCTTACCAAGGGATAGACTATTTGTTCGTGCAGTCCTCTCATCTTCCCCTACTTACAACATCATACAAATTGTAGTTTCTGATCATGCTCCGATCACTATGTCAATTAACATCGCATCCCTACCAAAAAAAATTATACAACTGGTGACTCAATGAAACTCCCCTAAAATTGGATAGCCATAAGAGATGTATAGTCAATTCAATTTTCAAATATTTTGAGGAGAATATTGATATTTCTGTCTCCATGATGACAATATGGGAAGCGCACAAGGCTGTGATTAGGGGAGAGCACATTTCGCTGGGCTCACGGGTAAAAAAAAATGAATACAAAAGAAATAGACGACACTTTGTGCAAAATATTGCAACTTGAAGGTAAACACAAGCAATCATTGGCAAATCAGGTTCAAATAGAGTTAACAACAGAAAGGAACATTTGAAACAAATATTAAATCTTAAAGCTCCCAAGCCTTACTAATACACTCAACATGCTATTTATGTGCATGGCAATAGAAGATCGAAACTGATGGCGCTTCTAGCCAAAAAGAGACAAGAACAATCACACATAAATTCTATCAGGTCGGATAATGGGATTCTCTTTAAGGAAACGATTGACATTGCTCTCCAATTTAAACGATACTATGAGTCCCTATATAATCTTAGAGACCAAGAGTCTGGCGAGGCTTCTGTACATAGGAAATCATTGATACAAGACTTAGTAAATGATCTTAATTTACCTTCTCTTAATAACTCCCAAAAAGAGACCTTGTCTCAACCTTTTTCATTACCAGAATTAGATTGTTCACACACTTAACAAAAAACGATGTAGCTATACTATATATTATATACTATAGACTCATGTTGTAACTGGGAAAACCCCTCCACTCCCCACTTCTTACTTTCCCAAATGGTAGCACTCGCTTTTTTGGACCTGCTTTTCTATTGAGTCAATGAAAAATGGCTCCAAAAACGGCTCAAGAGGTAACATGCACTTCTTTTTACGCGTTTTTTTACGCGGCAGTTTTAAAAAAAACTTAGGAACGGAACGCCGTTTTTCCCATTGAAATCAATGGGCAGATATTTGGAGACGTTCAGCCCCCACATTTTTAGATGTTTTTCGGGGGGTTACGGCCCAAAAAACGGCTGAAAATAGGTCGTGTGAACATACCTTTAGAGAAGGCGCTAACAGATATGCCCACAGGGAAAAGCTTTGGTCCAGATGGTTTACCAGCTCTGTACTATAAATCTTTTAAAGATCACCTCCTTCCTCACATGCTTAACACTTTTAATTCAATACCCACCTCTACAGGCTTCCTCAGACAATCTTTAGAGGAACACATTACTGTACTTCCTAAAGAGGGCAGAGACAGCATCCTATGTGGTAATTATCGGCCAATTTATCTTTTTAATGTCGACGCGAAGCTGTATCCACAACTTCTAGCAAACAGACAAAAATTGCTTCATCCTGGTTTAATACACGCGCACCAAGTGCGCTTTGTTGCCCAGAGGGAGGGTAGGGACAACAGTGTGTAGAAACTTAATTTGATCCAATACGCTCGACAATAGAAAATACACTACCGTTCAAAAGTTTAGGGTCACTTAAAAATTTCCTTATTTTTGAAAGAAAAGCACAGTTTTTTTCAATGAAGATAACATTAAATTAATCAGAAATACACTCTATACATTGTTAATTTGCTAAATGACTATTCTAGCTGCAAACGTCTGGTTTTTAATGCAATATCTACATAGGTGTATAGAGGCCCATTTCCAGCAACCATCACTCCAGTGTTCTAATGGTACATTGTGTTTGCTAACTGTGTTAGAAGGCTAATGGATGATTAGAAAACACTTGAAAACCCTTGTGCAATTATGTTAGCACCGCTGTAAACAGTTTTGCTGTTTAGAGGAGCTATAAAACTGACCTTCATTTGAGCTAATTGAGAATCTGGAGCATTACATTTGTGGGTTCGATTAAACTCTCAAAATGGCTAGAAAAAGAGAGCTTTCATGTGAAACTCGACAGTCTATTCTTGTTCTTAGAAATGAAGGCTATTCCATGCGAGAAATTGCCAAGAAACTGAAGATTTCCTACAACGGTGTGTACTACTCCCTTCAGAGGAAAACACACACAGGCTCTAACCAGAGTAGAAAGAGAAGTGGGAAGCCCCGCTGCACAACTGAGCAACAAGACAAGTACATTAGAGTCTCTAGTTTGAGAAATAGACGCCTCACAGGTCCTCAACTGGCAGCTTCATTAAATAGTACTCGCAAAACGCCAGTGTCAACGTCTACAGTAAAGAGGCGACTCCGGGATGCTGGCCTTCAGGGCAGAGTGGCAAAGAAAAAGCCATATCTGAGACTGGCTAATAAAAGGAAAAGATTAATATGGGCAAAAGCATACAGACATTGGAAAGAGGAAGATTGGAAAAAGTGTTATGGACAGACGAATCGAAGTTTGAGGTGTTTGGATCCCACAGAAGAACATTTGTGAGACGCAGAACAACTGAAAAGATGCTGGAAGAGTGCCTGACACCATCTGTCAAGCATGGTGGAGGTAATGTGATGGTCTGGGGTTGCTTTGCTGCTGGTAAAGTGGGAGATTTGTACAAGGTAAAAGGGATTTTGAATAAGGAAGGCTATCACTCCATTTTGCAACGCCATGTCATACCCTGTGGACAGCGCTTGATTGGAGCCAATTTCATCCTACAACAGGACAATGACCCAAAGCACACCTCCAAATTATGCAAGAACTATTTAGGGAAGAAGCAGGGACTTCTGGAAGCATGGGGTGAAATTTCTCCCGATTACCTCAGCAAATTAACAGCTAGAATGCCAAATTTGTGCAATGCTGTAATTGCTGCAAACGAAGCATTCTTTGACGAAAGCAAAGTTTGAAGGAGAAAATTATTATTTGAAATAAAAATCATTATTTCTAACCTTGTCAATGTCTTGACTATATTTTCTAGTCATTTTGCAACTCATTTGATAAATATAAGTGTGAGTTTTCATGGAAATCTCAAAATTGTCTGGGTGACTCCAAACTTTTGAACGGTAGTGTACCTCTAGCTGTACTATCTACCGATGCTGAAAAAGCGTTTGACAGAGTGGACAGGACTTACATATCTAAAGTCCTTCAAAAGTTTGGTTTGCCTGACTTTGCCATCAGACAGATAATAGCTTTTATACAGGTACCATTCTGTCCGAGAGCGAGTCAATGGTACTCTCTCACCAAGTTTTAAAATATCTAATGGGACAAGACAAGGGTGCCCTCTCTCCCCTCTCCTGTTTGTTTTTACTATTGAGACATTGATACAACATATTCTGCAACATCCTCAAATCAGAGGTGTCAACATAATGAAACATGAATATCAGACTGCTGCCTTCACAGATGATCTGCTCATAATTACCACGAATCCCGATGAATCATTTCCAATCCTCTCTGACATGTTTGAAAGCTTGAAGATACTCTTTAATTTTAAAATAAACCCAAACAAGTCAGAAGCAATCAACATTACCTGCCCTAAAAGCATGCTGCTGACAGCACAAGTAACTTCTCCTTTCATCTGGTCCTCAGAATATATAAAGTACTTAGGCTTAAGAATCTCACCCTCGCCAGACTCTTGGTTCTCTCTCAACTATACACCTCTACTCACTACCATGGAACGGATCATGAATGATTGGAATATCCCATATATTTCGTGGATAGGGAATGCAATTTGCTCAAGATGTTGATTCTTCCCAAATTCACATATGTACTCCAGACAAAGCCTATATTTCTGCCACAGAGTTTTTTTCCAGCGAGTTCATAGTAAAAAAACATAATTCTATCTGGCTTAATAAGTGACATTGCTTAGCCTTTAAGACTTTAACACTTTTTTATCAGGCTATTCATTTTAGTAGTATTAGAAGAGATGTGTGATACCATTTTGACACAACTGTTATTGTGCACTGCTAACTCCTATGGAGTTGTTTCTCGTGCAAATTTAATAACAAAGGTATTTATAGAAGTGTGGAAAAATTATTCAAAAATAAAGAAGTGTGTCCTAATCCTTCTCCTTTGACTAAATTGGGTGGTTTGATAGGCCTGCATGACTTTAGTCCCAACAACAAAACTACCCTGCAATCTAAGTTGAGAGGGAAGGTATTGGGAGTGTTGTTGCATGCTAACAGATATGCCCACAGGGAAAAGCTTTGGTCCAGATGGTTTACCAGCTCTGTACTATAAATCTTTTAAAGATCACCTCCTTCCTCACATGCTTAACACTTTTAATTCAATACCCACCTCTACAGGCTTCCCCAGACAATCTTTAGAGGAACACATTACTGTACTTCCTAAAGAGGGCAGAGACAGCATCCTATGTGGTAATTATCGGCCAATTTATCTTTTTAATGTCGACGCGAAGCTGTATCCACAACTTCTAGCAAACAGACAAAAATTGCTTCATCCTGGTTTAATACACGCGCACCAAGTGCGCTTTGTTGCCCAGAGGGAGGGTAGGGACAACAGTGTGTAGAAACTTAATTTGATCCAATACGCTCGACAATAGAAAATACACTACCGTTCAAAAGTTTAGGGTCACTTAAAAATTTCCTTATTTTTGAAAGAAAAGCACAGTTTTTTTCAATGAAGATAACATTAAATTAATCAGAAATACACTCTATACATTGTTAATGTGCTAAATGACTATTCTAGCTGCCTTCCCGTCCTTGGAACAGCTCAAAATGGAATTCCACCAAGTTTACCATACTCATCTACATTATATGCAATTGCTGTCGACTTACAAGGCGTTATTGAAACAAGGAAATTATAACAGACCTCTGACGTGGTTTGAATCCCTAATTTCTGCCTCGTGCCACATTCCTAAACTTATCTCGACAATAAATAAGAAACTAGTTTCTCCAGATACAGATGCTCCACTATCGTATATTAGCTCATGGGAAAAAAGAGTTGGACATTAAACCCAGTGCCTCGGATGTTCTTCAGGTCTATAGATCTAGCTGTGGACGTTCTAGATGCATACATTTATAGGAAACGTGTTTTAAGCTTGTAAGTCGATGGTACAAAACTCCTGCCTTACATCACAGAATTGACAGCTCCATATCTTCGGATTGCTGGAGATGCCACAAACATATAGGAACATATACTCACATTTGGTGGGAGTGTGAATTGATTAAACCTTATTGGCAAAAAGTAGAACATATTCTTAAGCAATTGTGCCCGCAGGCCCCTAACCTATCTCTAGTTCTATTATTTCTAAATATATCACAGGGATCCACAAATTTCACTAGTAAAATCTTTTGGCAACACTTACTGCTAGTGGCTAAGGATTTGATTCTGCTATATTGGCAGGGAGGGGAAACTCCAACGTCTCACAACGGCTGAAAACGGTAGCCCAAATTTCAAGATTGGAGGAGCTGCGTTTTCTAGCACTAAGGAATCCAATTAAATATACTAAAATTTGGCTTCCTTGGCTCACTTTTCTTTCTGATCCCTTAGGCTATGGTTATTATACACCCTCTTAGATCTACTTACACATTGCACAGGTGTTTGGGCTTATAATTAAACATAATTAAACATGATATGCTAGATCTAACTGATTTCCCTTGGAACCGGTTATGCTTTAAGGTTAATCTACTTGGTACTTAGAATTAGAGATGAGCGAACCGGGACAACCGAACCCGGTTTCGGTCCGAACTTCCGGAAAAGTTCGGTTCGCAGCGAATCCGAACTTCACCGGGTTCGGCCGAACCCGTTTTGACCGAACCCGGTCAAAAACATTATACAAATCGGCAGCCACTTATCTCTATCAATCACTGATAGAGAAAAGAGGCTGCTGATTAAAAATAAAATAAAAAGCATTTCATACGTACCCGGTCGTTGTCTTATGGACGAGTCCCTCTTCTTCCTCCAGTCCGACCTTTTCTGACGCGGCAGCCTGTGATTGGCTGCAGAGGCCTCTGCAGCCTGTGATTGGCTGCAGAGGCCGCGGCAGCCTGTGATTGGCTGCAGCGCTCACATGGGCTGCATCGTCATCAAGGAATGTCGGGCCGGATGTCGAGAGGGACGCGTCACCAAGGCAACGGCCAGGAGACCGGATTGGAGGAAGCAGGGAGTTCCCGGTAAGTATGAACGTCTTTTTTTTTACAGGTACTGTGATCGGTAGTCACTGTCCAGGGTACTGAAACAGTTACTGCCGATCAGTTAACTCTTTCAGCACCCTGGACAGTGACTATTTAGGGTATGTGCACACACACTAATTACGTCCGTAATTGACGGACGTATTTCGGCCGCAAGTACCGGACCGAACACAGTGCAGGGAGCCGGGCTCCTAGCATCATAGTTATGTACGATGCTAGGAGTCCCTGCCTCTCTGCAGGACAACTGTCCCGTACTGTAATCATGTTTTCAGTACGGGACAGTAGTTCCACGGAGAGGCAGGGACTCCTAGCATCGTACATAAGGGTATGTTCACACGGCCTATTTACGGACGTAATTCGGGCGTTTTTGCCCCGAATTACGTCTGAAAATAGCGCCTCAATAGCGCTGACAAACATCTGCCCATTGAAAGCAATGGGCAGACGTTTGTCTGTTCACACGAGGCGTATATTTACGCGCCGCTGTCAAATGACGGCGCGTAACTAGACGCCCGCGTCAAAGAAGTGACCTGTCACTTCTTTGGCCGTAATTGGAGCCGTTATTCATTGACTCCAATGAATAGCAGCGCTAATTACGCCCGTAATTGACGCGACGTTCAAGCGCCTGCACATGCCGGTACGGCTGAAATTACGGGGATGTTTTCAGGCTGAAACATCCCCGTAATTTCAGCCGTAACGGACGCCCTCGTGTGAACATACCCTAAATATGATGCTAGGAGCCCGGCTCCCTGCAGTGTGTTCGGTCCGGTACTTGCGGCCGAAATACGTCCGTCAATTACGGACGTAATTAGTGTGTGTGCACATACCCTTACTGACGTCGCCTAGCAACGCTGCCGTAATGACGGGTGCACACATGTAGCCACCCGTCATTACGGGGCCTCATGCACACGACCATAAAAACACCCGTTATCACGGGTCGTAATTACGACCCGAAATAGCGGGCCCATAGACTTCTGTTAGCCACGGGTACCTTCCCGTTTTCTCACGGGAAGGTGCCCGTGCCGTTAAAAAGATAGAACATGTTCTATTTTTTTATTTTACGGGCCGTGCTCGTAATTACGACTCGTAACTACGAGCATGGGCAGCCGGCCGCTTTTGCGAACCGTGCTGTCATTATAATTATAGCAGCACGGCCCGTAAAATAGAAAAATAGAACATGTTCTATTTTTTTAACGGCACGGGCACCTTCCCGTGAGAAAACGGAAAGGTACCCGTGGGTAACAGAAGTCTATGAGCCCGTTATTGCGGGTCGTAATTACGACCCGCAATAACGGGTGTTTTACGGTCGTGTGCATAATGGGAGCACGGCTCGGAAAAACGAACGGCTGCCCGTGCTCATCTCCTGAAATACTCTGTGCTGCCTTAAACTCTGTGGACAGGTCAGGATCCTGTTTCTTTTAAATGCTGCTAGGGAACCCGCTCGATCCACTATATAAGGCTATGCTACAGTGCAGCATTTAAAAGAAACAGGATCCTGACCTGTCCACAGAGTTTAAGGCAGCACAGAGTATTTCAGGAGATGAGCGTGCAGATTCAGTGCTGCTGTGAACTCTGCTCTTACCATTACGTAGCTCTCAGTCTGTTACCTCTCCTCCACTCCTGTCCTCAAGAACACCTTCACATGATTGGCAAGTCACCACGTAATGGTAAGAGCAGAGTTCACAGCAGCACAGAGTATTTCAGGAGATGAGCGTGCGGATCTTGTGCGTGGTGGTGACTTGCCAATCATGTGAACGTGTTATAGAGGACAGGAGTGGAGGAGATGTAACAGACTGAGCTACGTAATGGTAAGAACAGAGTTCACAGCAGCACAGAGTATTTAAGGAGAGGAGCGTGCAGATTCAGTGCTGCTGTGAACTCTGCTCTTACCATTACGTAGCTCTGTGTGTGTGTGTGTGTATATATGGGTGTGTTTGTGTATATGTGTTTGTGTATATATGGGTGTATTTGTGTATATGTTTGTGTGTAGATGTTTGTGTGTGTTTTTGTATGTGTGTGTGTTTGTGTATATGTGTGTATATGGGTGTGTGTTTGTGTGTATATATGGGTGTGTTTGTGTATATGTGTTTGTGTATATGTGTTCATGTATGTGTGTGTATAACTGTGTGTGTGTGTGTTTGGATATGTGTGTTTTTGTTTGTATATGTGTGAGTTTGTGTATATGTGTGTGTGTTTGTCTGTTTATGTGTGTGTGTGTGTGTGTGTGTATATCTTGTTGTGTTTGTGTATATATGTGTGTCTGTGTATGGTTGTTTGTGTGTGTGTGCGTGCGTGTATATATGTGTGTAGGTGAGTAGAAGTATTGTTATTGTTCACATTGATAACTGTTTTTTTATGTTGTTGCAGATTTTTATGTACCGATTGGACTACATCTTCGATTCGTTGGACTACTGCGTAGATCTACGTTTTTTCAAATTTTAATAAAATGGTTAACGAGGGTTTTGTTGGGGATTTCTTATTTCAATAAAAAAGAATTGTCTTTGTGTTTTTTTTTAAACTTTATTAGTGCCTAGATAATGGCAGTCGGCTGATTGACAGCGTCCATTATTAAGGCGGTACTTAGTGTTAGCCGGAGCAGAGGCTAGCACTAACCACCCATTATTACCCCGGTACCCACCACCACCAGGGGTGCCGGGAAGAGCTTGGTACGATCCAGTACCCGACCATCTGTTGTGATGGTCGGGTACTGGGGCGGCTGTAGGCTGGTATTATGAGGCTGGGAAGGGCCAAAATCAGTGGACCTTCCCACCCTTGTAATGCTAGGCTGCTGCTGCTGTGTTGTATCGGGCTGGTTATAAAAATGGGGGGGACCCCCACGTCGTTTTTTTTTTTGAATTTAACAAATTTAGCAATAGACGGGTCCCCCACATTTTTAATAACCAGCCATATACAAGGCCGCAGCAGTCTGGCATTACATTGGTGGGAAGGGCCACTGGTTTTGTCCATTCCCAGGCTAATAACACTGTGTTGTATGTGGCTGGTTATGATAAATTGGGTGGAACCCCATGTCTTTTTTAAAAAAAAAAATTTAAATAAATAAATAATTTAAAAAAATGACGTGGGGTCCCCCCCACTTTTATAACCAGCCAGATACAACACAGCAGCAGCAGCCTAGCATTACAAGGGTGGGAAGGTCCACTGTTTTTGGCCCTTCCCAGCCTCATAATACCAGCCTGCGGCCGCCCCAGAGCCCGACCATCACAACAGATGGTCGGGTACTGGATCGTACCTGGCTCTTCCCGGCACCCCTGGTGGTGGTGGGTACCGGGGTAATAATGGTGGTTAGTGTTAGCCTCTGCACCGGCTAACACTAAGCCTCGCCTTAGTAATGGATGTTGTCACTCAGACAGCGGCCATTACTAAAGTGGTAGTAATAAAATTTGAAAATAAAAAGACAAAGATATAGATAAAATATTTTATTGAAATAAAGCACCCCCAACACAACCCTCATTAACCATTTTATTGTAGAAAAAAAAACGGCATCTAAGTAGTCCTCGAAACCGACGTAGTCCAAACACCAAACCTGTAATAAAAAAAAATGAAATAAAACATGTCGTAGGCTTAGATTCAGTTTAATGTGTGATACTGACTGTTATACCATGTATAGAAGCCTGCCGGGAAGTTGACTTAGATACAGGGCGCCAGCAGACAGTATCATACATGGCCATACAGACATATATACAAACAAACATACATGCAAACATACATACATACATACATACATATATACAAACATACATACAAGCATGCACATATATACATGCAAATATACATACATGCAAACATACACACATATATACATGCAAACTATCATACATACATGCATACACACACACATGAAAACATACATACATACAAACAAACATGCAAAGATACATACATACATATATACAAGCATGCACAAATATACATGCAAACATAAATACATGCAAACATAATTACATACATGCACATATATATAAACATACATGCAAACATACATGCAAAAATAAAAACATGCAAACATACATACATGCACATATATACATACATACATGACAACATACATACAAACATACATGACAACATACATACATGCAAACATACATACACACATGCAAACATATATACATGCAAATATACATACAAACATGCACATGTATACATACATGTCAACATACATGCACATATATACATACATACATACATACATGACAACATACATACATGCAAATATATACATGCAAATATACATACATACACACATGCACATATATACATACATGCCAACATACATGCACATATATACATACATGACAACATACATACATACATACATGACAACATACATACATATATATATATATATATATATATACACACATGCAAATATACATACAAACATGCATACATACATACATGCAAACATACATTCATGCAAACACACATACATGCAAACATACATACATTCATACATACAAATATACATACACACATGCACATATATACATACATACATACATGACAACATACATACATGACAACATACATGCAAAAATACATACATGCAAACATACACACATGCAAACATACATACATACATACATGCAAATATATACATGCAAATATACATACAAACATGCACATATATACATGCATGCCAACATACATGCACAGATATACATACATACATACATACATACATACATGACAACATACATACATGACAACATACATACCAACATACATACATGCCAAAAAAAAATAATAATACGTTCATACTTACTTTCCTCCTGTCCGGCCTCC
This sequence comes from Rhinoderma darwinii, assembly GCF_050947455.1. Taxonomy (NCBI): domain Eukaryota; kingdom Metazoa; phylum Chordata; class Amphibia; order Anura; family Rhinodermatidae; genus Rhinoderma; species Rhinoderma darwinii. Next base: position 59,596,055 of record NC_134693.1, read on the forward strand.
AGCGATGACGTTTCATCCATGTCGCCGCTGCAGCCTGTGATTGGCTGCAGAGGCGGTCACGTGGGATGAAGCGTCATCCTGACCTGCGTGACCGCCACTACAGCCTGTGATTGGCTGCAGCGGCGAAAGGGATGAAACGTCATCGCTGGAGGCCGGACAGGAGGAAAGTAAGTACGAACGTATAATTTTTATTTTTTTATTACATTTAAATTGTATTTTCCGCGCGCCGAGCATGTACTGTCAAGGTTGCTGAAAGAGTTAGTGCAGCCCATTAACTCTATCAGCACCCCGGACAGTAGCATGCTCGGCGCACGGACGTGACAGGTTCGGTCAGAACTAGTTCGGTCCGAACCGAACTTTTTTGTGAAATTCGGCGAACTAGCCGAACCGAACTTTTGATAAGTTCGCTCATCTCTACTTAGAATTATGACTTCTGCTCTTTTAGACATATAATGGCGATTTCCTATTATATGCATAATTCAACAGCTTTTTCTCTAATGTTTCTAGAAATATACTGGAACATTGTATGATATTTTTATTATCTGTTTACTGTATTTCTATGATATGCTATTGATTGTCGAATTGAAAATAAAAATATATTTGACAAGAAATTAATAAAGAAGCTTATACTTACACTGTAGCCCTAGCGACACGATCCTCTCTTCTGAACGCAGTCCGGCCTCCAGGGATGACGTTTCATCCAATGTGACTGCTGCAGTCAATCAAAGGCTGCAGTGGTCACATGGACTACAACGTCATCCCAGGAGGTTGGGCTATGCTCAGAAGAGAGGGACGAATTGACTATGGCCAGGGTAAGCATAAACTTTTTTTTTTATATTCCGGCAGGATTTCCATAGCGAACCACAATTTGGTGCGGTTTTTCAGATGGAATTCCTTGCGGGTTCCAGGGCAGATTCACTGTGTCATTTTATGCAGAGTAGTTCATACTCTCAATGTGCTCCCCACTCTTTCCTAATTCTCAGCATGGTACCTGGCAAGTGGATAATTGACAGCTGTCAACCCTGATTCTTCCAGTATCATGCACTTTTGGCTCCACTGAACATGCAGATTATGTCAATAGGCAACGCTTGAAGGATGCCTGTCAGTTTTACACTGACAGGCATAATACAGGAGTATTGCAGTGTATTATAAAAGTGATCAAAATATTGCAAAGTAAAGTCCACTAGTGGAACTGAAAAAAAGTTTAAAAAGTTGAATAAAGTTTATAATAAATAATTAACTAAATACAAAAACCCAGTAAAAAATAAATAAAACCCACATGTTCCCCTTACAAAATGCATGAAAAAAACCAAAGAAAAAAGCTGCACATATTTAGTATCACCACATCCATAATGACCCCCAACTATAAATTATTACATTAATTAACCCACACGATGAACGCTGTCAAAAAAAATACAAATAAAAAATGCCAGAATTGTTGTTTTTCTGTTTATCTTGTGTACCAAAGCTATAAAAAGCAATCAAAAAGTTCACCAAAATGTACCCCAAAATGGTACCAATAAAAACTACAAGTCATCCCACAAAAAAAAAGTTCTCATACTGTTACATTGGTGGAAAAATAAAAAAGATACGGCTCTTTAAATATGACAACACAAAAACAAATAATTTTGAAACAAAAGTGTTTTTATTGTGTAAAAGTAGTAAAACATAAAAAACTTTATAAATATGGTATAGCCACAATCGTAAAGACCCGCTGAATAAAGTTATTGTTATTTATACCACACATAAATGGTGTAAGTTTAACCTCTTAACGCCGAAGGACGGATATATCCGTCCTCTGCAGCTGCTAGTTCGCGCAGGAGGACGGATATATCCGTCCTGTGATGGCGCAGGTACTGTCACTGTACCCACGCGATCAGCGGCAGGAGCACAGCTGTTATACACGGCCTGGCTCCTGCTGCAACTGCCGGAATCGAAGCGCGCTCCGATTCCGGCAGTTTAACCCATTAAATGCCGCTGTCAATAGTGACAGCGACATCTAATGTGTTTGACAGAGGGAGGGAGGCCATTTTTAGAACACATCTGAAAACAAACTTAATAAAAATATATGTAAATATTACATATAATAAAAATTGCTGTATGTAACAAAACAGCAATCCAACTTCCAAGACCCTTTAACCAATTGGCTGTTTTCAAGCAACAGAATGGCAGCAGGTGAAACCATCTCTCTGACAAATACTTTCTTTATAGGCTGTGAGATAGTCTTGGACTATTATATACTGGCTGGTTACTAGGATCAACTGTCCAATATATTTAAGGGTATGTTCACACAGCCTATTTTCGGCCGTTTTTCGGGCCGTAAGCGGACGAAAAACGGACGAAAAATCTAAAGAAGAATGCCTCCAAACATCTACCCATTGATTTCAATGGGAAAAACGGCGTTCTGTTCGGACAGGCCGTTTTTTTACGCGGCCGCGAAAAAGAAGTGCAGGTCACTTCTTGGGAAGTTTTTGGAGCCGTTTTTCATAGGTAATCATCCTTAGGGCTTATTCAGATGAACGTATAATACATCCGTGCAACGCGCCTCGCACGGACCTATGTTAGTCAATGGGGCCGTTCAGACTGTCCGTGATTTTCACGCAGCGTATGTCCGCTACGTAAAACTTATGACATGTTCTATATTTGTGCGCTTTTCGCGCATCACGCACCCATTGAAGTCAATGGGTGCGTGAAAATCACACGCAGCACACGGAAGCACTTCCGTGTGGCGCGTATGATTCGCGCAACAGCAGTAAAAACTCTGAATGAAAACAGAAAAGCACCAGGTGCCTTTCTGTTTACAAACAGAGTGTCATAATGATGGCGGCTGCGCGAAAATCACGCAGACAAGCATCATACGCTGCTGACACACGGAGCTGTTATGGACCTTTTGTGCGCACAAAACGCACACGCTCGTGTGAATCCGGCCTTAGGGTCGCTCTTTGGTAATATTAACCACCTACCATGGGTCAAAAACTTGCCCCAGTATTGGAAGTGGGAGACTAACATTTGTCAACTTATTGTAGTTATACAATGTCAGGTTCCAACAATCAGGCACAAGGAGTTCCTCTTCTGTAAAGGGAACGGCTAGATAGGGCTAGATAGGGCATATCTTTGGTTGCTATAGGTGAATGTGTGCATTTCCAACAGTCAATCAAGTTAGAAATTGTTACTGTCGCCTGATGATATTTAATAAATGTATTGTCCCATTCTTGCTTTATGACATAATTTAAGGCTGTGATGCAGGTAAGGGCAATAGATAGGACTGGGTGACTTTGCATGGTGGAGTTTCAGGGTTCAGAACCTTCTTACAGTGGCTTGTGTGGATCCAAGTGGGTTTTCCTTTCAGCTTGACTGAAGTAGGAGTAATCAGCTGGACTTAGTATGGTCCGTCAAACCTTGACTCCAGGGCACTCTTTCTAGTATGTCTTTTCAGAGCTACCCAGTCTCCTGATTGCAAACTGTGGGTTCCCTGTATTGAATCAGGGTCTGGAATTGAGAAGAAAACATACTCATGAGTTACAGCCAGTTGCTTTTACAATGCATTGACAAAGCCTGTAATATCGCGATGTTATGTGTGCAACTGCTGGGGAAAATATAGCCCTGTTTTGGGGGCTGTACCAAACAGCACTTTATAAGGGCTAAGGATTGTTTTACTGTTAGTGGCAGTCCTAACTGAGTACAGTGCTATAAGTAAATACTCAGTCCAAGGTTTTCCTGTCTCATCTGCAGCCTAAATGTGTACCTCTATCATTTTCAATCACCTCAGGTACCCAGGGGCGGATTATAATGAGGGCAATTTGGGCAAGTGCCCGGGGCCCGAGGCTGGAAGGGGGCCCAATTCGCCCCGGTTCTCCCTTACCGGCTGTTAAAATTACAGCCGGTTCAGAGAACCGGAGTGAACCGGGACCTCTCATCCAACCAGGGGCGTAGCTGTAGGGGCCACACTCCATCAATAAATAGTTACTATAATAACTGGAGCCGCGGGCCCATTATTATAGTAATTACAGTACTTACCTTCCTGTTTCCGGTGCGCAGCGCATGACGTCACAACACTATGCGTCGCGCACAGCATCCTAGTTCTGGATAGAGTCAGGACATCTACCGCGGCTGAAGAGCAGGGTAAGATTAATATCCCTGTCTGCTTGAAGTTTATTGGCGGGGTCAGACTCCCAGGACCCCCGCCAATCACCTGTTTTGAAGGGGCCGCTGCGCTCGTACGAGAGCTGGTGCTTCCCCTTCATTCCGGTCACTTGCTCACTGTGAATTGGTGTCGGCGATTGACAGTGTAAGCCAGTAAGGGAAATGAAGGGGAAGCAGCTGTCGTACGAGTGCTGCAACCCCTTCAAATCAGGTGATTGGCGGGTCCCGAGAGACGGACCCCGACCCATCAGCTATTGATGGCCTATCCTGAGGATAAGCTATCAATGTTTAGGGACTGGACAATCCCTTTAAACCTACGATGATGCAAGCTTAGAGGGCCCATGGGACAGGATCACAGATTGTGTGATTCTGTCTGCTGGGCCCTGTATCTAAGCATTTTACATAAGCACATGGTAGGCTTAGATACATGGCACATGTATGATCCTGTCTGCTGGGCCCTGTATCTAAACATATTAAATAAGCACATGGTGGGCTTAGATACATGGCCCATGGGTGATCCTGTCTGCTGGGCCCTGTATCTATGCATCTTACATAAGCACATGGTAGGCTTAGATACATGGCCCATGTGTGATCCTATCTGCTGGGCCCTGTATCTAAGCATCTTACATAAGCACATAGTAGGCTTAGATACATGGCCCATGTGTGATCCTGTCTGCTGGACCCTGTATCTAAGTATCTTACATAAGCACATGGTAGGCTTAGATACATGGCCCATGTGTGATCCTGTCTGCTGGGCCCTGTATCTAAGCATCTTACATAAGCGCATGGTAGGCTTAGATATATGGCCCATGTGTGATCCTGTCTGCTGGGCCCTGTATCTAAGCATCCTACATAAGCACATGCTGAGCTTAGATACATGACCCATGTGTGATCCTGTCTGCTGGGCCCTGTATCTAAGCATCTTACATAAGCACATGGTGGGCTTAGATACATGGCCCATGTGTGATCCTGTCTGCTGGGCCCTGTATCTAAGCATCTTGCATAAGTACATGGTAGGCTTAGATACATGGCCCATGTGTGATCCTGTCTGATGGGCCATGTATATAAGCCTACCACATGTACTGTATAAGATTACTGTCTGCTGGACCCTGTATCTAAGCCTGCCTTGACAGACAGTATCACACATGGGCCCTGTACCTAAGCCTACCACATGTGTTACTAATCGTTTTTGTTGTGTTTGTGTTTTTTTTACAGGTTTGGTCGTTGGACTATGTCGGATTCGAGGACTACTTCGGTGACGCCGTTTTTATTATCAATAAAATGGTTAATGAGGGTTGTCTGGGTGGTTTTTATTTCAATAAAATATTTTTTCTATGTTTGTTTGTTTTTTAAACTTTATTACTACCGCCTTAGTAATGGCTGCCGGCTGATTGACAGCGTCCATTACTAAGGCGAGGCTTAGTGTTAGCCGGTGCAGAGGCCATCACTAACCCCCATTATTATCCCGGTACCCACCGCCACCAGGGGTGTCGGGAAAAGCCGGGTACGATCCAGTACCTGACCATCTGTAGTGAAGGGCGGGTAATGGGGCGGCCGCAGCCTGGTATTATTAGGCTGGGAAAGGCCAAAAACTGTGGCCCTTTCCCCCCTGGTAATGTTAACCTGCTGCTGCTTTCTTGTATCTGGCTGGTTATGAAAAATGGGGGGGGACCCCGCCAGATACAACAGCAGCAGCCTAGCATTACTAGGGGGAGAAGGGTCACTGTTTTTGACCTTTCCCAGGCTGATATTACCTGGGTCAGCCTGTGGCTGACCCAGTACCCGACCATCACTACAGATGGTCGGGTACTGGTTCGTACCCGACTCTTCCCAGTAATAATGGGGGTTAGTGTTAGCCTCTGCGCCTGCTAACATTAAGCCCCGCCTTAGTAATGGATGTTGTCAATCAACCAGCAGCTATTAATAAGGCGGTAATAATAAAGTTTAAAAAAATACAAGGATATTTTATTGAAATAAAAAACAAACATAACCCTCATTAACCATTTTATTGAGAATAAAAAAAACGCTGTAATTGCAGTAGTCCTCGAATCCGACGTAGTCCAACAACCGAACCTGTAAAATAACACAAACACCCAAAAATAATTCTTATACTCACCTTTTCTGGGTCCAGCGCTGAAACCGCAATGTCAGCGAGCTGGCCCCTATATCTAATCCTATCATGTGTGATATTGTCTGCTGAGCTACTGTATCTAATCCTATCATGTGTGATACTGTCTGTTGAGCTACTGCTTCTAAGGGTATGTGCACACGATGAGAGGCTTTTACGTTTGAAAACACAGACTGTTTTCAGGAGAAAACAGCTGCTTCGTTTCAGCCGTAAAAGCTCCTCCTCGTAATATGCGAGGCGTCTGTGACGCTCGTAAATCTTGAGCTGTGCTTCATTGACTTCAATGAAGAACGGCTCAAATTACGTTGCAAAGAAGTGTCCTGCACTTCTTTGCCGAGGCAGTCAATTTATGCGTCGTCGTTTGACAGCTGTAAATTACAAGTGGTCTGCACAGTACGTCGGCAAACCCATTCAAATGAATGGGCAGATATTTGCCGACGTATTGTAGCCCTATTTTCAGGCGTAAATCGAGGCATAATACGCCTCATTTACGCCTGAAATTAGGTCGTGTGAACCCAGCCTAATTCTATAATGTGTGATAATGTCTGTTGAGCTACTATATCTAATCCTATCATGTGTGATACTGTGCTGAGCCACTGTATCTAATCCTATCCATAGTTTATAGGGTCGTAGTGCTATAGATATGCTGTCTCCTATACACACACACACACACACACACACACCCCCACCCACACACATATATATATATATATATATATATATATATATATATATATATATATATATATATATATTCAGGGGCGCAGTGTATAGTACTATTATATTCAGGAGTTCAGTGTAGAGTACTGTTATATTCAGGAGCACAGTGTATAGTACTACTATATTGAGGAGCGCAGTGTATAGTACTATTATATTTAGGAGTACAGTGTATAGTACTATTATATTCAGGAGTACAGTGTACAGTACTATTATATTCAGGAGTACAGTGTATAGTACTGTTATTTTCAGGAGTGCATTGTATAGTACTATTATATTCAGGAGCACAGTGTATAGTACTATTATATTCAGGAGTACAGTGTACAGTACTATTATATTCAGGAGTACAGTGTATAGTACTATTATATTCAGGGCCGCAGTGTATAATACTATTATATTCAGGAGTACAGTGTATAATACTATTATATTCAGGGGCGCAGTGTATAGTAATATTATATTCAGGAGTACAGTGTATAGTACTATTATATTCAGGAGTACAGTGTATAGTACTATTATATTCAGGAGTACAGTGTATAGTACTATTATATTCAGGAGCACAGTGTATAATACTATTATATTCAGGAGCACAGTGTATAGTACTATTATATTCAGGATTAGAGATGAGCGAACCGGGACAACCGAACCCGGTTTCGGTCCGAACATCGAGAAAAGTTTGGTTCGCAGCAAATCCGAACTTCACCGGGTTCGGCCGAACCCGTTTTGACCGAACCCGGTCAAAAATATTATACAAATCGGCAGCCACTTGTCTCTATCAATCACTGATAGAGAAAAGAGGCTGCTGATTAAAAATAAAATAAAAAGCATTTCGTACGTACCCGGTCGTTGTCTTGGTGACGAGTCCCTCTTCTTCCTCAAGTCCGACCTTCTTTTCTGATGCGGCAGCCTGTGATTGACTGCAGAGGCCTCTGCAGCCTGTGATTGGCTGCAGAGGCCGCGGCAGCCTGTGATTGGCTGCAGCGGTTACATGGGCTGTATCGTCATCCAGGAATGTCGGGCCGGATGTCGAGAGGGACGCGTCACCAAGGCAACGGCCAGGAGACCGGACTGGAGGAAGCAGAAAGTTCTCGGTAAGTATGAACGTCTTTTTTTTTTACAGGTTACTCTATATTCTGATCGGAATTCACTGTCCAGGGTGCTGAAACAGTTACTGCCGATTAGTTAACTCTTTCAGCACCCTGGACAGTGACTTTTTACTGACGTCGCCTAGCAACGCTGCCGTAATGACGGGTGCACACATGTAGTCACCCGTCATTACGGGGCCTCATGCACATGACCGTAAAAACACGCGTTATTACGGGTCGTAATTATGACCCGAAATAGCGGGCCCATAGACTTCTGTTAGCCACGGGTACCTTCCCGTTTTCTCACGGGCAGGTGCCCGTGCCGTTAAAAAGATAGAACATGTTCTATTTTTTTATTTTATGGGCCGTGCTCCTATACTTTATAATGGGAGCACGGCTCGGAAAAATGACCGGCTGCCCGTTGCCGGCCGTGCTCATCTCCTGAAATACTCTGTGCTGCCTTAAACTCTGTGGACAGGTCAGGATCCTGTTTCTTTTAAATGCTGCTAGGGAACCCGCTCGATCCACTATATAAGGCTGCGTTGCAGTGCAACATTTAAAAGAAACAGGATCCTGACCTGTCCACAGAGTTTAAGGCAGCACAGAGTATTTCAGGAGATGAGCGTGCAGATTCAGTGCTGCTGTGAACTCTGCTCTTACCATTACGTAGCTCTCAGTCTGTTACCTCTCCTCCACTCCTGTCCTCAATAACACCTTCACATGATTGACAAGTCACCACCCCGCACAAGATCCGCACGCTCATCTCCTGAAATACTCTGTGCTGCTGTGAACTCTGCTCTTACCATTACGTGGTGACTTGCCAATCATGTGAAGGTGTTATTGAGGACAGGAGTGGAGGAGAGGTAACAGACTGAGAGCTACGTAATGGTAAGAGCAGAGTTCACAGCAGCACTGAATCTGCACGCTCATCTCCTGAAATACTCTGTGCTACCTTAAACTCTGTGGACAGGTCAGGATCCTGTTTCTTTTAAATGCTGCACTGTAGCGCAGCCTTATATAGTGGATCGAGCGGGTTCCCCAGCAGATTTTAAAAGAAACAGGATCCTGACCTGTCCACAGAGTTTAAGGCAGCACAGAGTATTTCAGGAGAGGAGCGTGTGATTGGCTGCAGAGGCCGCTGCAGCCTGTGCTTGGCTGCAGAGGTGGTCACGTGGGATGAAGCGTCATCCCTGGAGGCCGGCCTTCTGACGTCATCCTGACGTGCGTGACCGCCACTACAGCCTGTGATTGGCTGCAGCGGCGACATGGATGAAACGTCATCGCTGGAGGCCGGACAGGAGGAATGTAAGTATGAACGTATTTTTTTTTTTTTTTATTACATTAAAATTGTATTTTCCGCGCGCCGAGCATGTACTGTCAAGGTTGCTGAAAGAGTTAGTGCAGCCCATTAACTCTATCAGCACCCTGGACAGTACCATGCTCGGCACACGGAAATTACAGGTTCGGTCAGAACTAGTTCGGTCCGAATCTAACTTTTTCGTGAAATTCGGCGAACTAGCCGAACCAAACTTTTCATAAGTTCGCTCATCTCTATTCAGGATTACAATGTATAGTACTATTATATTCAGGAGTACAGTGTATAGTACTATTATACTCAGGAGCGCACTGTATAGTACTATTATATTCAGGAGAGCAGTGTATAGTACTATTATATACAGGAGCACAGTGTATAGTACTATTATACTCAGGAGCGCACTGTATAGTACTATTATATTCAGGAGAGCAGTGTATAGTACTATTATATACAGGAGCACAGTGTATAGTACTATTATATTCAGGAGCACAGTGTATAGTACTATTATATTCAGCAGAGCAGTGTATAGTACTATTATATTTAGGAGTACAGTGTATAGTACTATTATATTCAGGAGTACAGTGTATAGTACTATTATATTCAGGGGCACAGAATATAATACTATTATATTCAGGAGTACAGTGTATAGTATAATTATTTCAGGAGTACAGTGTATAGTACTATTATATTCAGGATTACAATGTATAGTACTATTATATGCAGGAGCACAGTGTATAGTACTATTATATTCAGGAGTACAGTGTATAGTACTATTATATTCAGGGGTACAGTGTATAGTACTATTATATTCAGGAGTACAGTGTAAGTGTATAGTACTATTATATTCAGGAGTACAGTGTATAGTACTATTATATTCAGGGGCGCAGTGTATAATACTATTATATTCAGGAGTACAGTGTATAGTATAATTATTTCAGGAGTACAGTGTATAGTACTATTATATTCAGGATTACAATGTATAGTACTATTATATGCAGGAGCACAGTGTATAGTACTAAGATATTCAGGAGTACAGTGTATAGTACTATTATATTCAGCAGTACAGTGTATACTACTATTATATTCAGGGGTGCAGTGTATAGTACTATTATATTCAGGAGTACAATGTATAATACTATTATAATCAGGATTACAATGTATAGTACTATTATATGCAGGAGCACAGTGTATAGTACTATTATAATCAGGATCACACTGTATAGTACTATTATATTTAGGAGTGCAGTGTATAGTACTATTATATGCAGGAGCACAATGTATAATACTATTATATTCAGGAGCACAGTGTATAATACTATTATATTCAGGACTACAGTGTATAGTACTATTATATTCAGGAGTACAGTGTATAATACTATTATATTCAGGAGTGCAGTGTATAGTACTATTATATTCAGGAGCGCAGTGTATAGTACTATTATATTCAGGAGCACAGTGTATAGTACTATTATATTCAGGGGTGCAGTGTATAGTACTATTATATTCAGGATTACAATGTATAGTACTATTATATTCAGGAGTACAGTGTATAGTACTATTATATTCAGGAGCACAGTGTATAGTACTATTATATTCAGGAGCACAGTGCATAGTACTCTTATATTCAGGGCTGCAGTGTATAATACTATTATATTCAGGAGCACAGTGTATAATACTATTATATTCAGGACTACAGTGTATAGTACTATTATATTCAGGAGTACAGTCTATAATACTATTATATTCAGGACTACAGTGTATAGTACTATTATATTCAGGAGTACAGTCTATAGTACTATTATATTCAGGAGTGCAGTGTATAGTACTATTATATTCAGGGTAACAGTGTATAGTACTATCATATTCAGGATCACAGTGTATAGTACTATTATATTCAGGAGTACAGTGTATAGTACTATTATATTCAGGAGTACAGTGTATAGTACTATTATATTCAGGAGCACAGAGTATAGTACTATTATATTCAGGAGCACAGTGTATAGTACTATTATATGCAGGAGTACAGTGTATAGTACTATTATATTCAGGAGTACAGTCTATAGTACTATTATATTCAGGAGCGCAGTGTATAGTACTATTATATTCAGGAGCACAGTGTATAGTACTATTAGATTCAGGGGTGCAGTGCATATTACTATTATATTCAGGAGTACAGTGTATAGTACTATTATATTGAGGAGTACAGTGTATAGTACTATAACAAGAGAATAAGAGCACGGAAGCAGCACTCAAAGAAAAAAACGTGACGTTTATTCACCCAACAAATGCGACGTTTCACTTCCTCAATGGAAGCATTTTCAAGCAAACAGTGGTAGTAACACACAGGTATAAATAGAGAGAACATAGTTCAGTGAACAAAGGTTATAATTAATAGCAATTTATGCAAAACCTTTAAAAATCGCGCAATGTAACAGTGTGACCACGTACAAAAAGACATGTGATTTAGGAGTCCAATTAGGACATTCAGTGTTAAAAATGTAAACGTTTTACTTCTACCCTGTACATGTAAACACGTGTATTCCGTAAATTGGGTGTAAATAGTGATAAATAATAAAACATAAAAACAGCTGACACTCACCACGCTAAGTTAATCGAAACCTCCTGGTCTGAATGACTCATGTACTGATTACTTGAATCTCGGCGTTTCATACGCCCATTTGTGCATGCCCACTTCCGAACTGTCTATTGGGTAAGGCCAACCTCGTGTTCTATGGTTGCTATGGCAAAGCAAAACATCATGGTGTCACATATAAACACAGCAGCTAAAGAGGCCGTTCCAGCCGCACAATCGCTTACAGGTAAATGCGCTGTGTGTCACCATTTTAATTAAGGGCAGACTGCCACTATATATCAACTGTGTGAATTCAATCATATAAGGGTTACATATGAATCAGGGATAGTGTATTCCGCTCTGTCATTAGAGAATATGTTAGGATTAAAATCCATATTAGATTCCAAAGGTCACAGCTAGAGATGAGCGAACTTATCAAAAGTTCGGTTCGGCTAGTTCGCCGAATTTCACAAAAAAGTTCGGTTCGGACCGAACTAGTTCTGACCGAACCTGTCACTTACGTGTGCCGAGCATGCTACTGTCCAGGGTGCTGATAGAGTTAATGGGCTGCACTAACTCTTTCAGCAACCTTCACAGTACATGCTCGGCGCGCGGAAAATACCATTTAAATGTAATAAAAAAATAAAAATTATACGTTCATACTTACTTTCCTCCTGTCCGGCCTCCAGCGATGACGTTTCATCCCTTTCGCCGCTGCAGCCAATCACAGGCTGTAGTGGCGGTCACGCACGTCAGGATGACGCTTCATCCCACGTGACCGCCTCTGCAGCCAATCACAGGCTGCAGCGGCGACATGAATGAAACGTCATCGCTGGAGGCCGGACAGGAGGAAAGTAAGTATGAACGTATTATTATTATTTTTTGGCATGTATGTATGTTGGCATGTATGTATGTATGTATATCTGTGCATGTATGTTTGCATGTATGTTGGCATGTATGTATATATGTGCATGTTTGTATGTATATTTGCATGTATATATTTGCATGTATGTATGTTTGCATGTATGTATTTTTGCATGTATGTTGTCATGTATGTATGTATGTATGTTGTCATGTATGTATATATGTGCATGTGTGTATGTATATTTGTATGTATGTATGTATGTTTGCATGTATGTTTGCATGAATGTATGTATATTTGCATGTGTGTATATATATATATATGTATGTATGTTGTCATGTATGTATGTATGTTGTCATGTATGTATATATGTGCATGTATGTTGGCATGTATGTATATATGTGCATGTGTGTATGTATGTATATTTGCATGTATGTATGTATGTTGTCATGTATGTATATATGTGCATGTATGTTTGCATGTATGTTGGCATGTATGTATACATGTGCATGTTTGTATGTATATTTGCATGTATATATGTTTGCATGTGTGTATGTATGTTTGCATGTATGTATGTTTGCATGTATGTATGTTGTCATGTATGTTTGTATGTATGTTGTCATGTATGTATGTATATATGTGCATGTATGTATGTTTGCATGTTTTTATTTTTGCATGTATGTTTGCATGTATGTTTATATATGTGCATGTATGTAATTATGTTTGCATGTATTTATGTTTGCATGTATATTTGTGCATGCTTGTATATATGTATGTATGTATCTTTGCATGTTTGTTTGTATGTATGTATGTATGATAGTTTGCATGTATATATGTGTGTATGTTTGCATGTATGTATATTTGCATGTATATATGTGCATGCTTGTATATATGTATGTATGTTTGTATATATGTATGTATATTTGTATATATGTATGTATGGCCATGTATGATACTGTCTGCTGGCGCCCTGTATCTAAGTCAACTTCGCGGCAGGCTTCTATACATGGTATAACAGTCAGTATCACACATTAAACTGAATCTAAGCCTACGACATGTTTTATTTCATTTTTTTTTTTTTTACAGGTTTGGTGTTTGGACTACGTCGGTTTCGAGGACTACTTCGATGACGGTTTTTTTTCTACAATAAAATGGTTAATGAGGGTTGTGTTGGGGGTGCTTTATTTCAATAAAATATTTTATCTATATCTTTGTCTTTTTCTTTTCAAATTTTATTATTACCACTTTAGTAATGGCCGCTGTCTGAGTGACAACATCCATTACTAATGCGAGGCTTAGGGTATGTTCACACGGCGGGGGTCCGTAACGGCTGAAATACGGGGATGTTTCAGCCTGAAAACATCCCCGTAAATTCAGCCGTACCGGCATGTGCAGGCGCTTGAACGCCGCGTCAATTACGGCCGTAATTAGCGCTGCTATTCATTGGAGTCAATGAATAGCGGCTCCAAATACGGCCAAAGAAGTGACAGGTCACTTCTTCTACGCGGGCGTCTATTTACGCGCCGTCATTTGACAGCGGCGCGTAAATATACGCCTCGTGTGAACAGACAAACGTCTGCCCATTGCTTTCAATGGGCAGATGTTTGTCAGCGCTATTGAGGCGCTATTTTCAGACGTAATTCGGGGCAAAAACGCCCGAATTACGTCCGTAAATAGGCCGTGTGAACATACCCTTAGTGTTAGCCGGTGCAGAGGCTAACACTAACCACCATTATTACCCCGGTACCCAAAACCACCAGGGGTGCCGGGAAGAGCCAGGTACGATCCAGTACCCGACCATCTGTTGTGATGGTCGGGCCCTGGGGCGGCCGCAGGCTGGTATTATGAGGCTGGGAAGGGCCAAAAACAGTGGACCTTCCCACCCTTGTAATGCTAGGCTGCTGCTGCTGTGTTGTATCTGGCTGGTTATAAAAGTGGGGGGGACCCCACGTCATTTTTTTAAATTATTTATTTATTTACATTTTTTTTTTAAAAAAGACATGGGGTTCCACCCAATTTATCATAACCAGCCACATACAACACAGTGTTATTAGCCTGGGAATGGACAAAACCAGTGGCCCTTCCCACCCATGTAATGCCAGACTGCTGCGGCCTTGTATATGGCTGGTTATTAAAAATGTGGGAGACCCGTCTATTGCTAAATTTGTTAAATTCCAAAAAAAAAACGACGTGGGGGTCCCCCCCATTTTTATAACCAGCCCGATACAACACAGCAGCAGCAGCCTAGCATTACAAGGGTGGGAAGGTCCACTGATTTTGGCCCTTCCCAGCCTCATAATACCAGCCTACGGCCGCCCCAGTACCCGACCATCACAACAGATGGTCGGGTACTGGATCGTACCAAGCTCTTCCCGGCACCCCTGGTGGTGGTGGGTACCGGGGTAATAATGGGTGGTTAGTGCTAGCCTCTGCACCGGCTAACACTAAGTACCGCCTTAATAATGGACGCTGTCAATCAGCCAACTACCATTATCTAGGCACTAATAAAGTTTGAAAAAAAAAACACAAAGACAATTCTTTTTTATTGAAATAAGAAATCCCCAACAAAACCCTCGTTAACCATTTTATTAAAATTTGAAAAAACGCAGATCTACGCAGTAGTCCAACGAATCGTAGATGTAGTCCAATCGGTACATCAAAATCTGCAACAACATAAAAAAACAGTTATCAATGTGAACAATACCAATACTTCTACTCACCTACACACATATATACACGCACACACAAACAAACAACCATACACAGACACACACATATATACACAAACACAACAAGATATACACACACACATAAACAGACAAACACACACATATACACGAACTCACACATATACAAACAAAAACACACATATCCAAACACACACACACACAGTTATGCACACATACACGAACACATATACACAAACACATATACACAAACACATATACAAACAAAAACACACATACCCAAACACACATATACACAAACACATATACACAAACACACCCATATATACACACAAACACACACCCATATACACACATATACACATATACAAAAACACACACAAACATCTACACACAAACATATACACAAATACACCCATATATACACAAACATATACACAAAACACATATACACAAACACACCCATATATACACACACACATATAAAAACAAAAACAGACAAAGTCACATACCCAAACACACATATATACACAAACACACATACACAAACACGGTTTCTTTTAAATGCTGCTGGGGAACCCGCTCGATCCACTATATACGGCTGCGCTACAGTGCAGCATTTAAAAGAAACAGGATCCTGACCTGTCCATAGAGTTTAAGGCAGCACAGAGTATTTCAGGAGATGAGCGTGCAGATTCAGTGCTGCTGCGAACTCTGCTCTTACCATTACGTAGCTCTCAGTCTGTTACCTCTCCTCCACTCCTGTCCTCCAGAACACCTTCACATGATTGGCAAGTCACCACGTAATGGTAAGAGCAGAGTTCACAGCAGCACAGAGTATTTCAGGAGATGAGCGTGCGGATCTTGTGCGGGGTGGTGACTTGCCAATCACGTGAAGGTGTTATTGAGGACAGGAGTGGAGGAGAGGTAACAGACTGAGCTACGTAATGGTAAGAGCAGAGTTCACAGCAGCACTGAATCTGCACGCTCCTCTCCTGAAATACTCTGTGCTGCTGTGAACTCTGTTCTTACCATTACGTAGCTCAGTCTGTTACATCTCCTCCACTCCTGTCCTCTATAACACGTTCACATGATTGGCAAGTCACCACCACGCACAAGATCCGCACGCTCATCTCCTGAAATACTCTGTGCTGCCTTAAACTCTGTGGACAGGTCAGGATCCTGTTTCTTTTAAATGCTGCACTGTAGCGTAGCCTTATATAGTGGATCGAGCGGGTTCCCTAGCAGCATTTAAAAGAAACAGGATCCTGACCTGTCCACAGAGTTTAAGGCAGCACAGATTATTTCAGGAGATGAGCACGGGCAGCCGTTCGTTTTTCCGAGCCGTGCTCCCATCATGCACACGACCGTAAAAACACCCGTTATTGCGGGTCGTAATTACGACCCGCAATAACGGGCTCATAGACTTCTGTTACCCACGGGTACCTTTCCGTATTCTCACGGGAAGGTGCCCGTGCCGTTAAAAAAATAGAACATGTTCTATTTTTCTATTTTACGGGCCGTGCTGCTATAATTATAATGACAGCACGGTTCGCAAAAGCGGCCAGCTGCCCGTGGCCGGCCGGCCGTGCTCGTACTTACGAGTCGTAATTACGAGCACGGCCCGTAAAATAAAAAAATAGAACATGTTCTATCTTTTTAACGGCACGGGCACCTTCCCGTGAGAAAACGGGAAGGTACCCGTGGCTAACAGAAGTCTATGGGCCCGCTATTTCGGGTCGTAATTACGACCCGTGATAACGGGTGTTTTTATGGTCGTGTGCATGAGGCCCCGTAATGATGGGTGGCTACATGTGTGCACCCGTCATTACGGCAGCGTTGCTAGGCGACGTCAGTAAGGGTATGTGCACACACCCTAATTACGTCCGTAATTGACGGACGTATTTCGGCCGCAAGTACCGGACCGAACACCCTGCAGGGAGCCGGGCTCCTAGCATCATATTTATGTACGATGCTAGGAGTCCCTGCCTCTCCGTGGAACTACTGTCCCGTACTGAAAACATGATTACAGTACGGGACAGTTGTCCTGCAGCGAGGCAGGGACTCCTAGCATCGTACATAAGTATGATGCTAGGAGCCCGGCTCCCTGCACTGTGTTCGGTCCGGTACTTGCGGCCGAAATACGTCCATCATTTACGGACGTAATTAGTGTGTGTGCACATACACTAAATAGTCACTGTTCAGGGTGCTGAAAGAGTTAACTGATCGGCAGTAACTGTTTCAGTACCCTGGACAGTGACTACCGATCACAGTACCTGTAAAAAAAAAGACGTTCATACTTACCGAGAACTTTCTGCTTCCTCCAGTCCGGTCTCCTGGCCGTTGCCTTGGTGACGCGTCCCTCTCGACATCCGGCCCGACATTCCTTGATGACGATGCAGCCTTGTGAGCGCTGCAGCCAATCACAGGCTGCCGCGGCCTCTGCAGCCAATCACAGGCTGCAGAGGCCTCTGCAGCCAATCACAGGCTGCCGCGTCAGAAAAGGTCGGACTGGAGGAAGAAGAGGGACTCGTCAACAAGACAACGACCGGGTACGTATGAAATGCTTTTTATTTTATTTTTAATCAGCAGCCTCTTTTCTCTATCAGTGATTGATAGAGATAAGTGGCTCCCGATTTGTATAATGTTTTTGACCGGGTTCGGTCAAAACGGGTTCGGCCGAACCCGGTGAAGTTCGGATTCGCTGCGAACCGAACTTTACCGGAAGTTCGGACCGAAACCGGGTTCGGTTGTCCCGGTTCGCTCATCTCTAGTCACAGCTATAATTAAAGCATTGTGTCTCTGGAGACAAAAAGATCCCCCACATATAGAAATGCGGGGAAGCTCAAGTCTCAATCCCCACACAACCGATGTGCTGATCTATAATCATCAAACTGGTCTAAGGTGAAGATAATTCCGGGACCCCAAATTTTAAGAGCAAAACCCATGTCATAGAAAACAAGGAATCCTACATACAGTACATACATCCTTGATTCAAAGGGCCAGGGGATCCAAAATTATTCCAACTACCATTTAAACTTGTTCAGAATGTATATAAACATTTTAGACATTAGAAACGTATTGAAGTTGTGCTCAGTCAGAACGACCCTATATAGTACACAAGAAAAACAAAAACTAAGAAAAATTATATTTATTTAATAGACAGAAAGAATTATTTTCCACGAGCGTTCAGTCTTTCTGGGTACAAATGGTGAGTGTCCATATATATCACAAATCAGACTTTGTTCTATTAAAAAAGAAAGAAGAGTAAAGTTAATAAATATAAATCTGTTAGAGTATAATAATTGTTCTCCAATCTAAGCACCACGGGCTATTAAAGGAACAGTGTCACCAAAATTTTTTTTTTCATGTCAGTTTTATGTTAGTGTTTTATTAAAAACGTTTTTATTTATTTGTGTGTTTGTGTGTTACTTTTTTCTATGTTTTCACTTTTTCTTCCCTATGGGGGCTGCCATTTTTTTTTCCATTTCTGTATGTGTCGATTAACGACACATACAGACATGGAATACGGCAGCCACAGTCCCATAGGGACTGCGAACGGGGCCCGTCCCATCCACTTCTGTGTACGCCGTCTGTGTGGGAACGGCGCATGCGCCGCTCCCACACAGTCCATTTTGAAATGCGCGCCGTCCGGCGCCATTTTCCTGTGGACCGGAAGTCGCGGCCGGACAGTAAGATTACTACTTCCGGTCGCGGCTTCCGGACTTGTGCACTTGGACCAGCGGCAGCAGACGGAGTGGACGGGCCGGAGGGAGCCGCGGCGGCAGGAGCAGGTAAGAGATTTCTATGTATGTTCGTGTTTGTGTGTGTTTACTACTGTATGTAAACCTACTACACTGTGTGTTAGCTCAAAAAATGGCGACACACAGTGTAGGAGGTTAGACCGTTCAATCCCCTCGTTTATCCCGGCACTAGCCAGGATAAAGGAAGGGGGGATTCTCAGAGCTCACTAGAGCGAGTGCTTTTTTCCCAATTTTGCAGCAAAAAGCAATGTGGTTGCTTTACCACATGCAATGCTGCAATTTTTGGAATAGCTCCATCTAGTGACCAGCACTGGGAAATATTATAAATTAGAATCTAATTTATAATATTTCCTGACTCGTGAAAAAAAAAAATAAAAATTGAACAATGTTTAATCACCTACACACTAAATGTTTAACTAAAAAAAAAAATACATGTTTTGCTGGCAACACATTCCCTTTAAGAATGTTGAATGAATCATGAACAGGTATCACAAGGCAAGGGAACAATTCCTCAAAGGACAAAACAGTCTAAAACAAGAAGAGACTATACATGTACAGTATGACAGATGAAAACCCAAATATAACATCCAGGGTCATTATTTATACTTTTTTCGTGCGTATGGTAGATTTATGGTTATTTAACCTTGAATTCTCCAATGTCTTTTAATGATCCCTGCTACATTGGGGCTACACACACTATAGGTTGAAACCATGGGAAGTCTAGCATTCTTGTGTCGGTTCCTTTTCATCCCTTGGCTGAGCTGACTCCTATCCATCAACCTCACTGTTTCTAGATGTTTATCCAAGAGCTTCTTTGGATATCCTATTTCTCTGAATTTCCCTACTATATTGTTAAGGTTATCATCCAGACTACTAGGATCATCCACAATTTGTTTCACCCTTAATAATTGACTATATGATAGGGATTTAATCATTCCCTTGGGGTGATGACTATTAAAACTCAGCAGGTCATTACAATCTGTCTGTTTAATTTGCAAAAACGTCACTAGTTTGTGATCTTTAATACTAACCAAGGTGTCGAGAAATTGAATGTGAGTACTGGAGGCCACCATCGTGAATTTTATATCAGAATTAATATGATTCAAAAATTCAAAAAACAAATCCAGATCTGTTAAATCTCCAGTCCAAATGAGGAAGACGTCATCTATTATCGCCACCACACCAAAACCGAAGTGAAGGGATACATAGATCGGCGTCTCTTCCATGTTAGCCATAACAATGTTGGCATACGTGTGGGCCACATTCGACCCCATGGCCGTGTCTCTGAGTTGTATACAATACTCCTCATTAAATAGAAAGTGATTACAGGTCAATACAATATCCAGAGGGCCCATAAGAAACTCCCTACACTCATTGGATAAACATCTAGAAACAATATGGCAATATGCTCTATTAAGTTGTTGTTTTTTTTTAGAAAGGACGCTAATTAGGGCTTGTCCACATTAGTGTTTAATTTGCAGTATGTCTATTGATGACTTCAAACTAGTATACTTTGACAATAGTATGCTCCATAGAAATTAACAGGATCTATAAACAGATTCAGAGCTGTGCAAAAGTTTTAGGCAGTTGTGGAAAAATGCTGCAAAATAAAAATGCTTCCAAAAATAAAAGTGTTAATAGTTTTTTTTCCATTACAAAACACAAAGTGAATGAACAGAAGAGAAATCTAAAAATAAAACAATATTTGGTGTGACCACCATTTGCCTTCAAAACAGCATAAATTCTTCTAGGTACACATGTACAAAGTCATGGATTTTTTAGTCAGGTGTATGATTAACCAATTATACTAAACAGGTGATAATGATCAACATTTTCATATGTAGGTTGAAACACAATCATTAACTATAACAGAAACAGATGTGTAGTAGGCTTAAAACTGGGTGAAGAACAGCCAAACTCGGCTACAAAGGTGATGTTGTGGAAGACAGTTTCATGTGACAGGTCCACCATGACAAGACTTAGCACAGCAACAAGACACAAGTTAGTTATACTGCATCAGCAAGGTCTCTCCCAGGCAAAGATTTTAAAGCAGACTGGAGTTTCGAGATGTGCTGTTCAATCTCTTTTGAAGAAGCACAAAAAAATGGGCAAAATTGAGGTAGTGGTCAACATAGACGCAGTGGTCGGTCAAGGGAAATTAGTGCAGTATATCAAAGACACATCGTGTTTACTTCGCTTTGAAATTGGAAGATGTCCAGCAGTGCTATCAGCTCAGAACTGGCAGAAACCGGTGGGACCCAGGTACACCCATCTACTGTTCTGAGAAGTATGGTCAGAAGTGGTCTTCATGGAAGAATTGTGGCCAAAAAGCCATAGATTTGATGTGGTAACAAAGCCAAGTGACTCAACAATGCACAAAACATAGGAACTGGGGTGCAGAAAAATGGCAGCAGGTGCACTGGACTGATGAATCAAAATTTTAAATATTTGGCTGTAACAGAAGGCAGTTTGTTTGCCGAAGGACTGAAGAGTGGTACAATAATGAGTGTCTGCAGGCAGCAGTGAAGCATGGTGGAGGTTCCTTGCAAGTTTGGGGCTGCATTTCAGCAAACAGAGTTGGGGATTTGGTCAGGATTAATGTCATCCTCAATGCTGAAAAATACAGACAGATAGTTATCCAAATACAGGCAGATAGTTATCCATCATGCAATACCATCAGGGAGGCGTCTGATTTGCTCCAAATTTATTCTGCAGTAGGACAACAAACCCAAACATACAGCCAATATATATAGGAAGGAGGGATGGGTCCGACCTGAATTATTACACAATTGTGGCGCACGACAAGCGGAAAGATGAAACAGGTTTATTAAGAGGCGTTTGTCTCTTAATAAATTTGTTGCATCTTACTCCAGCAGAGCAAAAGTCTATTGAGCTGATCATGATAGCATATCTATTTTTTCTAACATTTTAGTAAGTTCTACAATCTCCATTATGCTAAAATTGTTGAAAAATACCCTTCGACTGCAAACCTTCTGTATTTCTGTATTGATTTAATTATAATTCTTGATCCTTTTCCACCACTAGGAATTTATGATTATTGATTGACCTTAAATTAATTCCTGTGGCTGCATGAGAACACTTAAAAGAGTTCTGTCCCTGGTTTATTGATATAATAAAGTGGACAACAAAGCCAATGCTGAAATGAATCCGGGAAATGAAACATAAAATAACAAATGAATGAAAGAATAAATGAATGATAATTAAATACAAATAATTATGGATTCATGATACCTGCATTTTACATTTTCCTTTATATACAGTCATATAAATGATTTGGTACTTTTCTGTCATGGATATTGAAAATGAACATTGAAAATGGCAGCAGTGATGGAATTGTTCCATGACACCAACAGCATCCGACGAACCTCATTGTCTATAAATAGATCCGTTGGGTTTCTGTCATGGTTTTTGTCATTATTCCGGGCCTCCAATGCAGATGTGAACATAACAACTGTATAATTCATGGAAAATAATAACAGATATATTTACCTGCAAGTGTATCATAGAATACAAATATCACAACTGAATGGCCGCATAAAGCTATGCACTGCATTTTACTTCTCACAAGCCGCCTTATCTACGCTGTGCATCAGATACAGAAAAATTGAGGAAGCCAAATAGCGCTACTTCATCAACATACAAAAGGTCACCAGGCTCGTTGTTCGTAATTTCAGCTTTTAATCAGGTGACGCGTTTCTACACCGCACCGGCATCTTTATCTGACCATTTACATAAAATACCAAAGACAGTGTGATTTATAAAAATTTAACAAAATCTTACTTCTGATGCTAAATGTGAAAAATTAAAAGGCAAGTTAAAGTGTATGTTCACAAATGCCAGAAGTCTAGCAAGCATATGGGGGAGCTGGAGGACTTGGTACTGGAGGAACATATAGATATAGTTGGTGTTGCTGAAACATGGCTAGACTCTTCACATGATTGGGCTGTAAATCGACAGGGCTTTACACTGTTTTGGAAAGACAGGACAAATAGGAAAGGCGGTGGTGTATGTCTGTATGTGAGAAGTGATATGAAGGATGGAATTACAAAGGGAAGTAAACACTGAAAAAAATATTTTTGGTGTAATCTATAAACCCCCCCCCCCCCCACCCCCAATATAACTGAGGAGATGGAAAGTAAACTATATAAACAAATGGAGAGGGCTGTACAGGTTGGTACTGTAGTGATAATGGGAGATTTTAATTACCGGGATATTAATTGGGATCATGGTTTTGGTTCAACTGCAAATAGGAGAAACTTCCTCAACCTGTTGCAGGAAAATTTTAGGGCCCAGTTTGTGAAGGACCTGACTAGAGGTGAAGCTCTGTTGGATCTGGTCATTTCTAATAATGCAGCGCTTGTTGGGTATGTCATTGTTTGTGAAAACCTCTGTAACAGTGACCACAATATAGTTGCATTTTTTTACCTATACTGCAAAAAACAAACACAGGTTTCTTAATTTTAAGAAGGCCAATTTCCCCAGGATGAGTGCTGCAATTCAGGACATAGACTGGGAACAACTAATGTCAAATAATGGTACAAATGATAAATGGGAGATCTTAAAGTCTACCTCGGGTAATTATAGTGCAAAATGTATTCCTATAGGTAACAAGTATAAACGACTAAAATTAAACCCCACATAGCTTACACCTTCTGTAAAAAGGGCAATATATGACAAAAAGGGCATTTGAAAAATACAAATCTGAGGGTACAGCTCTAGACTTTGTAAATTACAAAGAGCTTAATAAATACTGCAAAAAATTTATAAAATCAGCAAAAATACAAAATTAAAGGCAGGGGCGAAAGATAGCCCAAAAAAATACCAAAAAATCCTTCAAGAATATAAATGCAAAAAAGCCAAGGTCTGAACATGTGGGACCCCTAAATTGTGGTAATGGGGAGTTGTCACAGGGGATCAAGAGAAGGCAGAGTTACTAAATGGGTGTAATGACCCACAGGTTTGTGGACCACTGGGCTACTCTTCCAGATTGGGCATTGTCTAAGCAGCCTGAAGCAGGCTGATGCCAGATTACTGTAAACAGGCTGGTGCTGGATTACTAGAAGCACCCAGACGGCACGGGATACCAACAGGTAACAGACTCAGGA